>NW_028152149.1:295000-300004 GCF_964638095.1 Poromitra crassiceps
ATTGAATGTACCCATGCCTCGTTTGTTTTGACTTTTTCTGTGTGTGAGTACTTTGAGTGCAATGTACATAGTTGGCAAATAAAGGTAAAGTCCCACTGATTGTTACACAATGTGTGAAATTTGTTCTCCGCATTTGACCCATCCCCTGGGGGAGCGGTGAGCGGCAGCGTGCGCCGCGCTCGGGAATCACATGGTGATTTAACCCCCCAATTCCAACCCTTTGATGCTGAGTGCCAAGCAGGGAGGCAAATGGGTCCCATTTTTACAGTCTTTGGTATGACTCGGCCAGGGATCGAACTCACGACCTCCCAGTCTCAGGGCGGACACTCAGACCACAAGGCCACTGAGCTGGTAAGCCTAATATTATAGTATTATTATATTATATTATAAGAATATTCTGATTCCGAAAAGTGGGCGGGACGAGAATCAGGAGTCTGGAACCAGGATAATGCCAAAATACGTCCTGTTTCTAGTCATGTCTCCTGCACCTAATCCTTGACTGGTGGTGAAACAAGACTTCTGCTACTTTTCCTGCACAGAGCAAGTATCGTGCTCACTAATGTCACGAGCAGGCTCTCTGTGGAGACAACCAACGTCTTACCTTTAACTCCAGGCCGTTGTAGTTCAGGCTCATCCCGCACTCATCTGTGATCTCGGTAATCTCCGACAGGTCGTCATCTTCAAACTCATCCAGGCTGATGTCATGGGTCAACCTGGGTGGAGGGGGGGGGGGGGGGGGAGGGGCATAGAAATGAGAGGAGATGGTTGAAAATGAATATTAATACTTCTGCACCCATCCACAGCTACGGTACATCTCCAACTCTCTTGTTGACCAAATGTGACCGGCTCTGACAAAATCACTCACATTGACCCAGGAACACATGAGTTGTGTTGACATTTGAGTTGTTGGAAAGAGGATAATGTAAGCTTTCCGGTGATATCAAATGATCTTTGTACACCAAAGATTGAGTGAGATACACCGCTTTATGTATAGCCTATGTTTTTGAGAAAAACTGCCTCAAAGTTTGACCCCATAACTGTATCCGCTTTTATGAACTTCTCCGCAGTCGGTGGCGCAGTCGGTAGCGCTGTCGCCTCACAGTTAGAAGGTCCTGAGTTCGATTCTCGCCTGGGACACTGTGGGCGCTGTGGTTGTGTTCCCCCCATATCTTCAGTGCCTACTGCCCAGGTGGGGTATCTCGTCGTAAGGGCCTTTCTCTCTGTGTGGAGTTTGCATGTTCTCCCCGTGCTCCCCCAGGGGGGTTCCTCCGTATATAACCCCACCCCATTAAAAACATGCAGAAGATCAGATCGTCATCGTCATCCGACCAGTGACGACAACATCCGAAGTTGGTCCCCGGGCGCTGTACGAGAAAGCGACCACTGCTCCTGGCCTGCCACTCGGAGGAAAGGACATGCCTGGATGGGTTAAATGCAGAGGACACTTTTCACCGGCCACCGTCAGCATGAGTGTGTTGTGGCCGCATGCATGTATTGTGGTGTTCGTGTGACAATAAAAGACGGGCTTGTCCGTTACGAGAGTTTTTTTTTTTTTTTTTTTTTTACTTTGAGGGCTGATTTATCAGATTCTTGCTTTTCGGAGTGTGAACATTCAAATAAGCATATCTCCTTCATTTTTGTGTGACACATCATTTGAAAGCTTACAGTCTGCCGTTTCAGAATCTGTAAAAAAAAAAGAAAAGGAAAAAAAAGACCTCATCCTACTTGTGGGTCGAGATGCCAGGAGCTGTCTGTCACAAAGGTATATTTTATGCCATAAAATATACATTTATGTATACAATTATGTATACAAATTTATGGTGCTACGGTGAGGGAGTGACAGGGAGCAACAGCGTCAGAGGAGCAGGGGAAGACTTGGGCGGCCTACAGGGAGAGGGCTTGTCATGTTCATGTTACACATGCTTAAGCCTCCATGACAGGGCAGGAGGGAGCCTCAGGCAGTGTGTGTGTGTGTGTGTGTGTGGGGGGGGGTGTGTGTGTGTGTGTGTGTGTGTGTGTGTGTGTGGGGGGGGGGTGTGTGTGTGTGTGTGTGTGTGTGTGTGTGTGTGTGTGTGTGTGTGTGTGGGGGGGGGGGGTGTGTGTGTGTGTGTGTGTGTGTGTGTGTGTGTGTGTGTGTGTGTGTGTGTGTGTGTGTGTGTGTGTGTGTGTGTGTGTGTGTGTGAGATGATGATCTGTCTGTCAGTCGATGCGGAAACTGTGCTGCATCTTGGCACTATAGAGCCACTAGAGGCATATTTTGAAACACACATAATTCACCGAAGCTGCATAAATATACAGTAGCTCATTACAGATGAAATATGTTTTTTTTTTATCATCCCATACCAGATAAGGTATTTTTTTTACCTCTTCACTAGTAGCTAGCTTACCTGTCTCAATTGTGAAAATGTGACTTAATTATTCATGTCCATTACAGGCCACCATAAGCTGTGCCAGAGACTGCTCCTTGGTTGCCAATAGTGATAAATGAAAGTCATAGATGATCTAATGTCCCTTTAATAGGCCTATTTAAGATGTAAATGTACATGCACTTTCATTTCCATATTTAATGTAATTATTTCACAAAATATTTTGATGATTCTTGTTGTTCTGTACACCACCAATGCCTGTTTATTTGTTTGTTTGTTTTGTGTATGTTTTTTTATGACGTTTGTTATGCACAAGCTAACATGTTGGTAAAATTCTATTTATGTTCTGATTATGTTCAGACTCTTTTAGAGTTTCCTGCACTTCTCAGTACTGTGGGTTATTTTTTCTTTTTAAAGCAAGCGTCCACAAGCCCTAGATTGCATATTGACTCCATGTGGACATTGCTAAATCAACCCAGGTGGAGCAGTGCAGCAAGTGACTTGTCCTAGAAGGCAGGAGTCAACACGTTTCAGGTGCTTTTGAGAAATCTGATGTACAAATGTATCCGTCAACTGAATGCATCCCAGAATGCCATTCAGGCTGCTGACGAATCAGTTTTAGTGCTGTGCGTTACCAGTCACATATGTGGAAATACATAATGTATGTGTGTTTTATGGACTATGAGTCCACAATAAAAGTTTGATGATGAGTTTGTCTGCTTTTATTCTGAAGGCAACATCGGCTAACTCATGGTATTATTCTGTTCTGTTCTATCTCTGGCTGGCTCTGGTTCTGTGGTTGTAAAAGCCCTCAGGTGGGTTATGAATGATCCTCCAATCTCAGCAAGGAGATCGTACAGAGAACAACCAAACGCTAGGCATGGGTCGATTTCCGGTTTTACCGGTTCGGTTCGGTATACGAGCCCAAACCGGTTTGATCACGTGCAAACCGAAAAAACCTAAAAAAAAAAAAAAAAAAAAATTTTTTTTTTTTTTTTAAGTTTTTTTTTTTTTTTTTTTTTGCCAGTCCATTCTGATTGCACTATTGTTCGTATTAGCCTCTTCTCAAGTTGCACTAGTAGGCAAAAGTCTTATTTTGTTTATTATGTTGATGTTTGAAGAAAAGTTAAGCTGAATAGTTATGAGAAATAAAAACAGTGTGTTGTTACAGTTAAAAGGTTCTGCTTATTTGTATTCAGTGTTCGTGCTGGTTGGCAGCATACCAGCTTAGAGGTGCATTATCGCCACCAACTGCAGCCGCTTTGATACGTTTTTTTTGGGGAATATCGAACCGGTTTCAAAATGTTCAAAACCGACCCATGCCTAGGCCCTATATTGTGTGAATTTGTGAGTTTTGAAGTTTATAAGGCAGCTCAGCTGTAAGCCAATCCATTCTGATTGCACTGCTTGTGTTTTTATTAGCCTTTTTCTCAAGTTGCACTATAGGCAGAAGTCTTATTTCATTTATTATTTTGATGTTTAGAAGAAAAGTTGAGCTGAATAGTTATGAGAAATAAATACAGGGTGTGTTTGTTACACAGGTGTCCTGCTTCTTTTTATTCAGTATCATTGCTGGTTGACAATACCAGCTTAAGGCTGGCTCACACTACAGGATTTTCGGCCGATTTATGCCCGATTCACCCCTCCCGAGAATCGGAGGAGAAATCTGGCCTGGCAGCTTGCCAAGCTTGGTCGGGCCCGACTTTCGGCACCGATTATCTTGTAGTGTGAGCTGTTTGCAGATCCAATCTTAACCCTCCCGATCTGCTCAAAGGCCTCATCGGGGCCGTCCCGATCATATCAAACATGTTTGATATTTAGGACTGAAAATCTGCGCGAATACATCATTCTGCTGCTGCGGGAGACTCCCGTCATTATCGTTAATTGACGCGGCTCATTTGATGCGTTGCACTGCAGGTATCAGATAGGCTACCAAATACCAACAGCACAGAACCATGAGTATTTGGGGGAAAATGTCACTAATTTATATCACAATGAATGACCAATGAATAAAAAGTTGTTATATCGTAGTTTTGAGCCAGTCAGAGGCTGTAATCTCCTACCTGTCTTATCAGGCAGTGTGGGGGGAAAAAGGCTTTGCTGCTGCGGGAAGCAATCCAGTCTATCCAAACTTTTGCCGATCTCATGACATGCAGCAGGGGAATATATTTTGGTAGCGCATGTGTTTGTGTTCTCACAGTCGCGTTGTTTACACGCATGCTAACTACCGTGAGATTCATTTGTTTGGCGAGACGGGCATGAAAATGAGGAAAAAGAGAGAGAGGTGAGGTGGGGGCGGAGCGCTTTGGTCACTGCTGGAACCACAAAAACGAAACAGTTTCGGAGTATGGCCGGGCATCAATGTGATTATCCTGCCGATAATCTTAATAATATCCTGTAGTGCGTGGTGCGCCACATTTACAAATCTTGTAGTGTGTGCATGTTTGAGATTCTAGGGAAGATAATCTGGGAAGATTCTCCTGTAGTGCGTGTCACAGCCAGATTTCAAAATCGCCTAGGATTGTCAGAATCCTGTAGTCTGAGCCCAGCATTAGAGGTGTATTATCGCTATCAGGTGGACTGAAGTTGCACTACAGACAGTTATGGGCCACACTCGGGAGCCCTGCTTGAATTTTTT
>NW_028152148.1:0-22500 GCF_964638095.1 Poromitra crassiceps
AATCCGTCCACCCGCTATGCCGACCACAATGCCGACCTTAGGTTTAGGCGTGGGGGGTGGGAGTCTGGGAGAGGTTAGGTTTTGGGTTAGGGTCTGGGGGAGGTTAGGTTTAGGCGTGGGGGTGGGAGAGGTTAGGTTTTGGGTTAGGGTCTGGGGGAGGTTAGGTTTAGGCATGGGGGCTGGGAGAGGTTAGGTTTTGGGTTAGGGTCTGGGGGAGGTTAGGTTTAGGCGTGGGGGTGGGAGAGGTTAGGTTTTGGGTTAGGGTCTGGGGGAGGTTAGGTTTAGGCGTGGGGGGTGGGAGAGGTTAGGTTTTGGGTTAGGGTCTGGGGAGGTTAGGTTTAGGCGTGGGGGTGGGAGAGGTTAGGTTTTGGGTTAGGGTCTGGGGGAGGTTAGGTTTAGGCATGGGGGTGGGAGAGGTTAGGTTTTGGGTTAGGGTCTGGGGGAGGTTAGGTTTAGGCATGGGGGTGGGAGAGGTTAGGTTTTGGGTTAGGGTCTGGGGGAGGTTAGGTTTAGGCATGGGGGTGGGAGAGGTTAGGTTTTGGGTTAGGGTCTGGGGGAGGTTAGGTTTAGGCATGGGGGTGGGAGAGGTTAGGTTTTGGGTTAGGGTCTGGTGGAGGTTAGGTTTAGGCATGGGGGTGGAGAGGTTAGGTTTTGGGTTAGGGTCTGGGGGAGGTTAGGTTTAGGCATGGGGGTGGGAGAGGTTAGGTTTTGGGTTAGGGTCTGGGGGAGGTTAGGTTTAGGCATGGGGGCTGGGAGAGGTTAGGTTTTGGGTTAGGGTCTGGGGGAGGTTAGGTTTAGGCATGGGGGTGGGAGAGGTTAGGTTTTGGGTTAGGGTCTGGGGGAGGTTAGGTTTAGGCATGGGGGCTGGGAGAGGGGAGGTCGGAACAGCGAGAGGTCGGAACAGCGACATGGAACCCAGAACGGCACTTCATTCAAAAGAAGTGATACGACGTAGATGCCACTCTTGAGGATTTTCTCATTAACTCAAATTAAAGAGCGTAGGGTGTTTTCACACATGTAGCTCATTTGCTTCTGATTCAGGACCTTAATTGATACAATTGTTGCATCACTGTGCCCTTGGTTCATTTGTGTTCACACAGCCACAAATCAAACGGTCCAGATAGCATTGCCAAAACCTCCTGGATTGGCCCGGAGACAACGGTAATAGCCTCCTGGGATGGAAAGAATTATTCCCAGAGATTCTATGAGATTTAATGTGTGTGTGCGCACTGGGTAGGCCTACATTGTACGTCGGGTGCACAAGGGCAGAGAGCGAGAGAGAGGGGCGTTTCTAGGGAGTGGCCAGGGGTGGCACTGGCACCCCTGAAATCTGATTGGTCACTCCATGTGCCACCCAAAAATCCTGAGGGTAGCCTACTGGCACCTGTGGCTGACATTATACTGTCTGTCAGAGGCTGTTAGCCTGTTAGCGTATTAGCCTGTTAGCGTATTAAACTAGAAGACCTAAGGGATCGATTGCTACCAACCATGTCAAGCTAGCTCTTTGGCACATAACACTCATAGGCACAATTTTGGCGAGGGGACATCTTTCTACGTCCTTCCTAAATGCCGCACTCAGTGCCACCCTTGCTTGAGTCTGTGCCTGGGGCCTGGACCAGGCGCTGGAAAGCTGGAGAGAGAGAGAGATGGGGAGAGAGTTATCATTTATTTACTTATTTCTGGATGTTTTTTTGTTGTTCCAGAGTTTGTTTGGAAGCGGACTGAGACCACCCTTTCTTGGCAATCTCGGTCTGTTTATTTTGTCCTGCATCTGAGTGCGATTGCTGTGTTCACACTCCCCCAAACGAACCGCGCTAAGGGGGAAAACGCTCCTTGTTTCGGAACAACTGCAAACTTGGAGCATTTGGAAAACAGGGTGAGGGAGGCAGCCATAGCCGGCAGAGGAAAGACAGACAAAGAGAGATTGCCACCTTCAATTCTCTGCCGGGCAATAAAGAGATCGCTACCCTCCATTTCACAAGTGGAGAGGTGCTTTAGTCGCTCCTGGTTAGAGAAGTGGGCCAGCAACAATTACTGGGAATCCACTTAGTCGCTGACAGCTTCCCTAAACGTGATAAATTACACTGGCGGGGCAGAAATAACATTCACAACTTTGGCTTGATGAGTTCGGTTTCTGTCTCATTCCAAAACTTTACCAGGTAATGAGTGAATTCCCCCTCCTCAGCGGGTCTTAATTGACGTGTTTGGCTCTGGGTTATTTCTTCTTCTGAGGCATCCATCTATCTATCTATCTATCTATCTATCTATCTATCTTATCTATCTATCTATCTATCTATCTATCTATCTATCTATCTATCTATCTATCTATCTATCTTATCTATCTATCTATCTATCTATCTATCTATCTATATATCTATCTATCTATCTATCTATCTATCTCTCTCTCTCTCTGTCTCTATCTGTCTATCTATCTATCTATCTATTTATCTCTCTCTCTCTCTCTCTCTCTCTCTATCTGTCTATCTCTCTCTCTATCTATCTATCTATATATCTATCTCTGTCTGTCTCTGTCTGTCTGTCTGCCTGTCTGTCTGTCTGTCTGTCTGTCTGTCTGTCTGTCTGTCTGTCTGTCTGTCTGTCTGTCTGTCTGTCTGTCTGTTTCTGTCTGTCTGTCTGTCTGTCTGTCTGTCTGTCTGTCTGTCTCTGTCTGTCTGTCTGTCTGTCTGTCTGTCTGTCTCTGTCTGTCTGTCTGTCTCTGTCTGTCTGCCCAATTTCTGACACACACACACACACACACACACACACACACACACACACACACACACACACACACACACACACACACACACACACACACACAAAACATGCAATTGCTCTCTTTCTCTCCAGTGTTGTTCTTTCTTTCACTCCCTCCCTCTCTCTCTCTCTCTCTCACACACACACAACTCTGTGTGTCTCTTCACATCTTCCTGGCACACACACAATTGACATTCTCTCTCTCCCTCTGTCTGTCTCTCTCTCCCTCCACCCAGCCTCTCTACACCCCCCCCCCCCCCCCCCCCCCCCCGACACACACACACACACACACACACACACACACACACACACACACACACACACACACCTCCATCTCATTCTGATGCATGGCTGTATATCTGGCCTTTGTAGAGACAGCCTGGGTCCTGGAGGGACTCTCCTGGAATCAATTGAGCCCGCCGGTGCCAAGCAACTGATCAACAACTTAGAGGCCCGCAGCTGCCAAGGCTGCTGGGAGCTGCTGCTTAACCGCTATGTTAGCTTGTCACGCCTGTGCGTCATGACAGCGCAGTTCCACAAGAGGGCAAAATATCAGGAACACGCGTCCGACATTGAGTTTGTGCCACTGCCTGAATACCTTGATGAGAGAGAGGTGTTGTTTAACTATATACCCTTGAAGTGGAGAGGATCAGATAGATCAGAAAGGATCAAGTGGATCTATTTGACTCCATCTGGCAACCTCTCATTCAGCATCTGGAAAAAAAACACCAAATAATGTCGAATACTACTTCTCTGCCATATTGCTGGATTCACGATTTTGGGGTGGGTGGGGGTGAGGTGCTGGGGGTTTTATGTAACAATATTTTCTTTATTATTATTTTCCTTCGTATTATTACTGCTATTATTATTGTTGCATCGATCAAACTATATACGGTACACTGAAGCATTATTAGTATTTCTTAATGTTGTTTTGATTGTTGACACTGTTGATTCCATTTATTTGTTTGCTCCACTCTGTTTATATTGAGGCTGTATTTATTCCTTATACTACTTCTGCTACATTGTTATTGTACTGTGTTGTCTATTCTGGATAATACTGCAACCACTATAGTGCTACTGTGTGTATTTCTGCCTTTTTCGGTTTGTTTGTTTGTTTGTTTGTTTGTTTGTGTCCCCCTTTCTCTCACATGCGTGTTTGTCTTTTGTGTTCGTTCTAGAAAAGAGTGTCTGTATGATCATAGTTTACATGTTTGGGGATATTGCTGTGGCTCAATCGCCATTCTCATAAATAAAAATTTCAAAAAGAAAAGTGTTGTTTAACTTGTCTCTTCCCATTCATTGACCACCCACATGCCTGAGGTGGATAGAATAGGTTAGGGTTAGTTAGTTTAGGGTCAGTTTAGTTAACAGACACATTTAAACTTTTACACTGTCCTGTAGGGGCAGTATATAGTTAACAGACTCTGTCCTGTAGGGGCAGTATATGGTTAACAGACACTGTCCTGTAGGGGCAGTATATAGTTAACAGACACTATCCTGTAGGGGCAGTATATAGTTAACAGACACTGTCCTGTAGGGGCAATATATGGTTAACAGACACTGTCCTGTAGGGGCAGTATATAGTTAACAGACACTGTCCTGTAGGGGCAGTATATAGTTAACGGACACTGTCCTGTAGGGGCAGTATATAGTTAACAGACACTAGTTAGTTAGTAGTTTACACCCTTTTCACATAGAAAGGCTCATAGGGCACGTTGAGTTTACACATTGTAAGGGCACCTTATAGGGCACTGCATCGCGTTTCCTCCACTAGAAGGGCACCTCATTAAGACACGTTATTGAATTCTCTTGCTCTAGAGCACTCATCATCATAATGTATTGCATGAAGGGGCACCCCCGAGGACACTCGATCATTTTCCCCATGTGAAGGGCAGCCGATAGGTCACTTCCTCTCCTTTTTGCCACTCTGGAGAATTTCCTAAATTGATAATAAAGTTAAACTCGACTGGAACATAAATTTGCATTGCAACTCTGATTAAATGCATTCATCATTGAAAATGTCATGGAGAGGTGGCCAAACACCATTGGTTGTTAGTCTATGCATGCATTATCAGTGCATATAAATAGCCACGTCGCATGCAACACTTTGATGGCACGCAGTGATGCAGGAGTAACAACAGAGTCTCTCATTTGAAATTAATTAACTTCTGTCAAAGAGCAACACGTTCAACACATCTTGGTGCAACACTAGTTATATGCGGATATGTAAATGTCAAAGTAGAGTAAAAGAACATGGACATCTCTGATCTCTCTGGTCTCACCTCTCGTCTCTCTCCATAGCTGATTCCTCTTGTGTTGCATTGTGCTACCTTGTGCAGTGTGCTTCCTTGTGTTGAATGACATGTGTAATTGTACATTTTTAACATCTAGGTCTTTGGTGTTGGTGTCCATGGAGATTAAGTTGCAGTTGCATCACTGGAGCTCTCTCTCTCTGTCTCCCCCCCCCTCTCTCTCTCCCTCTCGCTCGCTCGCGCTCTCTCTCTCTCTCTCTCTCTCTCTCTCTCTCTCTTCAGCCAATAGTCTGAGAGTAGGCTGAGAGTAGTTATTTATTTATTTATTTATTTATTTTTCTATGTATTTATTTATGTATGTATTTATTTATTTATTTATTTATTTATTTATTTATTTATTTATTTATTTATTTATTTGTCTTTTTGTATGGGGTGCATACAGTAATGATAGTCAGTGTATTACCTACAGTAGACGGTTGTATGAGGTACTTATTGATAGTCAGTGTATTATAGATGGCGGTCGGCATGCTCCCAGTTTGGAGAAACAGAGAGTAGTAGTACAATGTACTGCTGTGGATGGGACCAGCAGCAAAACATATTTTAATCACCTAAAAGAAGGTCCACCTAAACAAATCAATAGCAGTTGAAGTGTAGCCTACACTATATTTAGAATATGGATTTGTTTAGGCGGGCCTTCTTTAGGTAGTAGACTGACTTATCGAAGTACCTCATACAACCTTGCTTAAAAAAAATCTGAACTATCCCTTTAAAATGCCAGACTGGCAGATAGATGCAGCGGTTGCCAGGCGACGGGATACAGAGCGGTGATGGCGGTGGTTGCCAGGCGACGGCCATATAGAGCGGTGATGGCACTGGTAATGCTACCTGGCGTTCTGCTCAGTGATTTAATCAGCTCGCCCAGCCAGCCATAAATCCTCATCAGCTTCACGAGCCTAAAGGAAAAACAGGGCAGAGCTCACATCACTGTTGTCAGAGGAGAACCTCGTATAGCTCCGCTTTTCACATTCGCTTTTTAATCTTTTATCGGAATTCTACTTTGACATGGGTCAACTCTGGTGAGTCGTATTCCTGATCCATTAAAGGAGGCCCAACACCTTCTTTTATTTACTGCCATCCCTTCAGGACCTGCACACCTCCAGGACGCTGAAGCGGTCTCAGAAGATCATGGCCGACCCCTCCCACCCAGGTCATAAACTCTTCAAGGAGTGATGTCTGGCAGTACCAGAACCTCTCGACACAGGGACAGCTTCTACCCAACTGCCATCCGCCTCTTCAACGAGACCCGAAAGCCCCCACAAATAAGAACTTTATTACTGACTTAAACAACCCACCTCCACCCCATGCTCCTCCTCATGCTGTGTCTGACTTATAAACATTTCTGTTGTCATTGTTGCTGCTCTGTTCTGTACCTGGGGGTCTTTGCTGCTGCTCTCCCTGCCTCTGGCAAGCATAGCTCCCAGAACAGAGCCATACCGCCAAATATAACTACTATTGCATAATGACAATAAAAGTTTACTTTTGCTATAGTGGTCCTGACAGAACTCAAATCACGTCATGGAAGCGGTGTACGCAAATCAGCAGAGTTGCAGTTATTGACTCCTCTGACGTGCGATTGGGCCACCTGGGTGGATTTTAGCTAGCCTAAACCATGCAGCCCCTCACGTGAACTCACGTTTAATTTGGTTCTGCGTGACGGTCTGGCCCCAAGGCCTGGGAGGGTGTTAAGCAGAAGCTGCAAAGCGGAAGAGCCAATCAGCGACTGCGCTGTGATTGACAGCGCAAGTTGGCCAATCAGGAACGCCACTAGCACTGCACTAACAAAACACTAATGGCCGCATCCTTGCCTGATCGTCCTGAGGAGTAATGTCAGCGTTTGTCTAGTTTAAACAGCCATAAAGTGCAGTTATTGCAGAAATAGACTCAATAACAACAATTAAACTAGTACAGGAGTATCGCCGCAACCGCAGAGTTTCTCGGCGGAAAATATGTTTTTGCCATTCTAAATCCGAGTGGATTTGGGTTTGACTGGATTGGCTGAAGGAGTTGTCTGTCAAGGCAACTACGCCCGCCCATGCTCCCGCCCCTGCTAAGGACTGGGTGAAGAGTTGGGGCCAGACCGTCACGCAGAACCAAATGAAATGTGAGTTCACGTGACAGGCTGGTTTACCAGGCTACATTTTAGCATCTCAGCGTACCAAAACTCCTCTCTCCTGTCTCGAAAAGGAGTGCCCTCCAACTCTCCTTTAAGATAGCTGCTCACCTCCGCGCTGGTTCAGCACACACACACACACACACACACACATACACACACACACACACACAGACACACACACACACACACACACACACACACACACACACACACACACCTACACACACACACCCCTACACACACACAGGTAGACTTGAAGCGTAGGTCTTATCGGGTTCTCACAGCTGTGTTGCCAGACGCCGGCCTTCTCTCTCCGTCTGTCTGCTGGAGTTAAACTGGGGGTGCTTAAAATTAGATTTAACATCGATCATTTCCCCGGCCTGAAAGGGCCGCGGTGTCAGAGGCTGGCAGGGTGATCCCTCAGCCACCCGCCGTCTGCCTCCCCCATATACACCATCAGTCAGGGCAGGGGGTGCGTGCAGAGAGAGGGAGGGACGAAGAGGAGGAGGGAGGAAGAGAGAGAGAGAGAGAGAGAGAGAGAGAGGAAGAGAGAGGGAGAGAGAGAGAGAGGAAGAGAGAGGGAGAGAGAGAGAGAGGCAGAGAAGGAGGGAGGAAGAGAGAGAGAGAGGGAGAGAAGGAGGGAGGAAGAGAGAGGGAGAGGAAGAGAGAGAGAGAGGGAGAGAAGGAGGAAAGAAGAGAGAGAGAGGGAGAGAGAGGGAGGGAGAGAGAGAGGGAGAGAAGGAGGGAGTAAGAGAGAGAGAGAGGGAGAGAGAGAGAGCCGAGGAAGGATCAGGGAAGGAAGGGGTGATGAGGAGGAAATTACAACCCAATCACCAGAATAAAATGTTGCCATTGTACATTTCTGCAGTCCACTCTATGCGCAGTCGCAATGCAAATTTGAAACAACAAACCCACGCTGTACCCACAAGTTTCATTTCGGCGTCCTTGTTTTTGTTTTTTGTTTTTTTTATAAATTTTTTATTGGTATTTTCATTAAATAAAATCAAAACAAAACAAAACAAAACAAGGAAAGAATGTGGTTATATCAACATCAAACCAAAGAGAGGAGTTAAACATATCTTCTCGAATTGGGAAAAACGAGATAAGAACACCAAACACTGGGTTATTATTCTCCCCTGGATCAATACAGATGACCAAATAAACATTGATAAGCAAAAATAAATGAGAAAAGGGAAGGGCAAGGGAAGTTTAACCAAAAAAATACAAATACAAATACAAATGTGTTAAATAGCGTGTTTTAAGTCCCTATGATGCCCCTCCCCCCCGCCCAATTTTGCGCAATCCTTCCATCACTACCCACCCACCACGTGAAGCCGTGCGGCATGAAGTCAATGGGAGTTGCGTGGGCGGGTTCAAGGCGCGAGAGTAGGAGCTGAGAGGAGCTGAGAGGAAAAGAGAAGGCGTCTTGTGCGAACAACAAGGCGTACGTTCAGCTTGTGCCTGCTTCAAGCTTCAGTTCTGCTTACGTTCGGCGTCCTGTGTGGTGAATGAGGGCTAACAGTAGGCTACAATTCCAGGACTGAGACAGAGGCTGCAGGTTCCTAAGCCCTTGTTCACACAGGACGCGGAACGTAGCAGAGCTGAAGCTTGAGGCAGACACAAGCTGAACTGACGCTTCACCGTTCACACAAGAAGCCTCTTTTCCTCTCAGCGCCTCCTCGGCGCGCCTTGAACCCACCCACAACTCCCATTGACTTCATGCCTGCATGGCAGCTTCAAGCTTCACGCGTCACGCTAGGAAAATAGGACTGAATCCTGAACGATCGCTTGAGCAAGGCTGAGCGTGGGTTCAGCGTGACACGGGCGCGGGTGGTGTGATCGGCCTCGCCTGATAACAAGGACGCCTAAATTAAACTTGTGGGTTCAGCGTAGGTAGAGCTTAGATTGAGTGTTGCTCCGACGTACTGTATGGTGTGAACGGGGGCTAACAGTAGTGTCATTTCCAGGACTTAGACAGAGGCCGCAGCTTCCTAACAGTAGTGTGATGACTTAGACAGAGGCGGCAGCTTCCGAACACTAACAGTAGTGTCATTTCCAGGACTTAGACAGAGGCCGCAGCTTCCTAACAGTAGTGTCATTTCCAGGACTTAGACAGAGGCCGCAGCTTCCTAACAGTAGTGTCATGACTTAGACAGAGGCCGCAGCTTCCTAACAGTAGTGTCATTTCCAGGACTTAGACAGAGACAGCAGCTTCCTAACAGTAGTGTGATGACTTAGACAGAGGCCGCAGCTTCCCGAACAGCGGTGTCATTTCCAGGACTTATTTGCATAGTAATTGTATTTTCATGCAACGTTTCCCTTTATGTAGTGTGTCACCACCGAGCGAGAGCGAGAAGGTGATCTGCATATTAACAAGTTGCATGGCGGGTAATGGTGGCACAGTGGCGGATAATGGAATAATGATGTATTATAACTGTTGCGACTGCTGTCCCCGTCGTGGCGGACGTGTGTTTGGGCCAACGACTGCGTGAATGAATTGGAAAGGAACGTAACAAGCATCAGGAGGAGTGGAGAGGAAGAGCGAAGAGGCACACAGATGGAGAGACAGACAGACAGGCCGGCTGTGTAAAGTGAGATTGATGGAGGTCCTTAGCAGAATTGGCTCTGTGCAAATAAAGTCTAAATATACAACAACTGGGCAAGAAATTGAGATGGCCGAGCTAAAATAGCTTGTTGTGGTCTGACTGTAACCATTTAGTAATGGTCTCGTTCATAGTTTGTTAAAGGCACTGTGTGTAAGATTCTGCACTATTAAATATCCCCAAACCAATAACTTGTATATATAGAGGAGGTATAGTGATTTATTTCTGTGTTTACAACTAAGCCACGCCCCCTCCCTGTGTTGTGATGGCCCTCTGTCCTTCCCCTCTAACAGCCCGAATCAGTTTACATAGAAACCCCTCCCCCGAGAAGCCGACCTAGTGAGCCCCTCCCAGCCCACAGCAGAATTTTGTAGACCAAGATGGCGGAACCCTGATGCGGGCATTCCTGACTTTTACATTCCGTGATCCACCTTATATATGCGGTTTCATACTTTAGCCAAATCGCCGCCGAAAAGAAATATCTCAGACCAGAGTCAACCTTGCCGGTCTGGCTTTCACTAGATGGAGAGCCCTACGAGCAGCTATATCTGGCCTGCAAAGTGACTCGGAGCTGCCGTGTTCTCCTGTACACAGTGGTAAGTAACGTTATCGCGTTTGCATGTCCCATTTCAGTAACGTTACGCATGATAGCGAAATGTACAAGTTGTTATCGATATTGTGAATTTGTTCTGTGAATGTTGTAATCACTTGGCTAACTGTTGCTTTTCACGGCTATTCAAATGACTTTACACTGCTAGTGTAGTGTGTACGAACGACAAGCTAATCAAATCCTGCAGGATTTGATTAGCTTGTCGTCCGTGTATAACTTATACACAGACATTCTGGTGACAAGCTGACATGAATGACATAACGTTACTTCCCATTACAAATTTCGCATGCATTTTCTGTTTATAATTACGTCCAGTTGCTGTCACTATGACGCAGAACGGTATAGTAATGTGTAAACACTTAGAAAGGCCATGGAGAAAAGCTAGCTTCGCTAATGTTAGCAGTTTGTTGTTATCTCACTAAGCAACGTTACATTAGAAAATAGCTGTAACACCGTCCAAACAAATCAAGGTTTGGTAAAAGTATCTAATTCATGACAATGTGGAGGAACCCTGCCTTGATATCTACCAGCTACAAAATAGATGATTCAAATTAATACTAAACACGTTTCCATTTGTCTGATTTTCAAGGTGCCAGTCATCCAGTCATGCAGAAGATGACAAGATAGAAAACAAGTGGACCCACCATTATGATATTTGAGATGGAGAAATTGTGCTTTTATAGCAAACCTGTATAATACATGTTCTATCATCTTTGATGTTTAGATGTTTGCTGTCTGCAATCTTCTGTACACCAATAAAGTTGATATGACTTCATCCATGTCTCTTGGCCACTATTCTACAGTAACATTAGATTTGCCTAAAGCTGAGTGTGTCTAGCTACAGTAGCCTAGTGCCTACCAGTATTTGTGTTTCTGTGTATATATAGCCTACTTTATATAATAGACAGTGTATGTGATGTTTCTCAGTACATTGATTTCACAACTTCGTTTATCAGAAAAAATACTTTATTTGCAAAACTAAAATATGGGCTACACCAGGATGACGTGACCAGTTCCATCAGCTATGCGGTTCTTCAGGATGTCGACAAGATCTGCTATCGTCCTACAGCCGACCTTCCTCTCTGCGACCCTGTCTTGTCCCACTGGTGCTAGCCTGGGCTTCAGGCATACAGCTTGGTTTGCCTGCCTATAAAATACAGCAGTGATTCAAGCGTTTGAAATTAGTTTGAACAACTCTAACAATGAGAAAATACTAGCGTTGCACTATGAATACATTTTGGCCATGTCTTGGTATTAGCAGACGAACAAAAACACAGGCTAAGCTACTCACTGTTGACAGACAGCTGTGGTTAGCTAGCGATGTCCCCAACATTGAATTGAAATCATCCTAATTTAGCTATGTCAACCTGGTTTTAGACAACGTTTTGCCTAACTGTACTTAGCAATAGGGCAGGCTATGCAAAAGGTTAGGTTACAATGTAACCTTTTCAAAATCCATGTAACCATTACATGGATTTTGATCGGTTAGCAGATTATACAAATAAGTCTTACCAAGCGGACTATTGTCAATATCCTAAAGGTTTATGACTATCATGTGAAATTTGTCATTACTCAAGCCAAATACATAGCCGAGATGCATTCGTGCTTGTTTTATGTACTTACGTCTGCAGTAGGTAGGCTATGCACAAAATAGTTGTTTATATCTCCGTTGCTTGGGAGGGAGGGAGGGAGGGAGGTGGGGGAACCAGGAAGTGCTGTGCGCTGGTGGGTGGGATCGAGATTGTTTGGGTAAACAAGTTTTGTTATGGTTTGAAATGGCGACATCTAGTGGACAAAAAAATCACACACAGTGCCTTTAAAGGTGGATTTGTCTCCAGTCCATAATGGAGGTTACTGTGACGACGAGTTGTCGCTTGAGGGTCATGATCATGGCGGCTAATCGGCTATGCTGCCAGGCTGTCTCTTCCCCTTGTAAACCTGGCTCCAATTCAGGGCCGTTTCTCAATACCAAGAATGCATTCTTGTTCGTGTTCTTGGGGAGAACGTTCTTGCTAGTCGTTCTTGGAAGAATTAACTTGCTAGGTCACAAGCACACATGACGCTGTTGGCAGTTTGAGACTAAATGGTAAATGGCCTGCATTTATATAGCGCTTTTATCCAAAGCGCTTTACAATCAGTAGATAGTCTACATTCACCCATTCATACACCGATGGCGGCAGGCTGCCACGCAGGGTGCCTACACACCATCGGGAGCAAGGAGGGTTAAGTGTCTTGCCCAAGAACACAGCGACAGCAGCTGGGAGGGAGCGGGGATCGAACCGCCAATGATTGGAATTTGGAAACCCTCATTAGTGTTTTGCTTGCACCTGTGTTTACCCTGTCTTTTCGGCACAAAATGGCCCCCATGAAATGGGTCTATTGTGCTCTGGAACTTTTTGCCATTTTTCGCCATAAATGTTCATAAAGTGGCACTTATTGAAACCTACTACCCTGCTTGTAGGCATCAAAAGTCATCAGAAATTAATTTAGTGATGAAATAAAACTTGTAAAAAAAAAAACTTTCCGGAGCTTATGGCGTCGTCTCTGCTGCGTTCTGCCTCTGCTTATGCCGAAATGCATGCTGGGATATCTGCCTTGCCAAGTTGACACAAGTCACCAACCAGAGCATCCTCGGTAAAGTGGGCGTGTCGAGAACACATCCGGGAATTTTAAGCGTTCTTGGCGAAATGTGAACTTTGTATTGGAACAGTACTTGGGCTGCGACTGATGACGTTTCACAGGGACACAAGAACGCAAGAACACACAAGAACCCTTATTGAGAAACGGCCCAGGGCTGCTGGCATGGAAGGGCTGGAGGCGTGGCATGAAGGAGCTGGAGGCGTGGCATAAAGGAGCTGGAGGCGTGGCTGCCAATCTGCGGGCTACTTGACCATGGCTGGGAGCTGAAACCACGGTCGCATCGTTAAACTGCTAGTAGGCAGCACTTGCCCTCTAGCCTGTCAGTCAGTCCAGAAAACCTAAGCACCTTCTTTGTATTGCATTATTCGTGAACTAATTCCAAGCCATCATTGATGACATCACAACTGCCCGAGTGACATCACAGTTGCAATCACAGTTGCTCGAGTGACGTCACTGATGACATCACAGTTGCTCGAGTGGCATCACTGATGACGTCACTTCCGTCACAAATTGTGACTGACACCACCACAGACACCACTTAGCCAATTGATTTCATCTGAAGAATGTCCTGAGTTGTTATATGTCTGATGATTGTAGACTTCAGTACCTGTTTACTGAAAAAGTGTTTCAGGTAGCTCAGTTTGTGTTAAATGCCTACGAACAGCGTAGGATGGTACTTTATGTTTGATGTCTGTTATTTTCTGATATATTTGGAAGTGTATCTTCTGTTGTTTCTCTTATGATATTGCTGATTGTGTCTTGTAAGCCCATGTGGGCTGGGCACCTTTGGTGCATGACACTTTGGAAAGATGACTTACATTCCTCCTGTAATGTAATCCATGTAAGCCACTGCAGTTATGGCCTTGTGGCTATAATGGCCGCTCATTGGACTGTGGTAACTGCCATCAGGATCCTTGTTATGTTTGTGAAGCATGGCTTTGCCAAATGTAAGCAACATTGATTTTTATTTCCTTAGGCGCCCTACACTACGTCTTGCCTTGGCGGCTTCACTGTGACAATATTTTTAAGGTTTGTGTGATCTGCTTTATGACAAACTGTTTCGACCCTCCGTTGAATAAATGCTCCGTTCTCTCACAGTTCACTCAGTAAATCCCTGAAGTGGCTTTCTCATTACAATCTTAATGGTTGTTCAATTAGCTTTTCCATCACTTTGAATAGAAAGGGAATTAGCCCAATGCGCTAGTCTATGAACTGCAGTCTGTTTGCACAGAGAAGCCATTCGGGGCCTGAAAATGACCTCGGGGATGAAATCATACGGCTGTTATAATAATGACGACAGACAAGTTATTCCTCCCATTGATTGAATGTTAATGTGAGCTTGATATAGTCTGATGCTGTGTATCTAGTTTGGAATTTTTTTATAGCCTTGTACTGTCAGTCATTTACTAAGTGCACTTGGTGGGTGTCTCATTTTGGAACAAGATCCAATCACATCCACTTAAAATCCACAGCTAATCTGACTGAGCACAATGACTAAATGAGTCTTTGCGTATGGGTCAGTTGTGAACATCTAATGATGCGTCTCCCCTCATTGGGCTGTTATGATAACTAGAGAAATAGACTGAATATCGAAGGATGACATTCTGGAACGTTCTTCTCTGTTGCAGCCCTACTTTGTGATTTATGCTGATAAGACGGGTGTGTTTTTACATAAAGAACCTGCCTAGTGCAACTTTGAGAGAACTCATATTGTTAGAAAGATTCTAGTTCAGGTTCTTATTCACGGCGGGGAGGCCGCCAAGGGGCCCAATCCAGGGCCAATCAGGCTGGCTGGTTCCCTGGAGCTACCGCGAATAGTGACATAATCGCTGATGTATGGGGAGCCACAGGACAGCGGTGACATCATCATAATCACTGATTACATCATCAGCGATTACGACGTAAGGAATGATGTCATAGATACCAACGCATTGGTCCCCTATGGCATCATCGGTGATGTCATAGATATCGGAATCGGACAACTATACATAGAGGCACGTGACATGTGCTCGTCGACGTCTAAGACAGTTCCCGAGACAGGATTCCACATGGTTCCACATATGCACGAATGCATGAACGTATGTTCATTGATACTTCAGCGCACCCACAGATCAGCCCTGGTCTGTCAGGGCACCATGATGTTGGCACTTCCCATGGGATCGGTGGGGCCCGAATTACCCTGCTGTCAAAGGCAGGTCAACACACGTGAACATTCACAAGTCAAGCGATTTGTCCAACGACCAGCAGATGGTCGATATGGATCCTATGAGGAGGTCGTGCCCTCTTTGCTACATTTTGGTCCTTCGAGCCGGATCTCTGCACCGCCAGCAGCAGGCCCGGTCGGATCTCCATTACTCATACCGAAACTACATAAAGATACTGCCTCGTGCAGCTTGGAGATAACTCGTACCAAAACGATAAACGGTGCGTGGAGGTGATAGGCCTCGCAAGAGACACGGTTCATTTTAAATGTGTCACCTTTAGGCAATTCAAACTTTGGGTTATGTTTAGGCAACCAAAACAAGTAGGTTAAGGTTAGGGTTATGGTTAGTGTTATGGTTAAAAACAATGAACCGGGTCTTTCAACCGGAAGTTGAAAGACGAGGAAGTTACTCCCCTTCACTCTTACTTTACGTCACTGACCTTTTTCAACATTTACTGCTGTTTTGTTGTTTCAAATTTGCATTGCGACTGTACGGGCAGAGGAGGATTTTCCAGTGAGCCATAGGAGGATGGTCCTCCTTTATTAGATTGGGGATTTTATATAATAATATTTTTTTAACATTTTTTTTATATATCGTTAACATTAAAATCCACCAAAGACGTGCATACAACTCTGGCCTATGCACTGCACGCAGGCACTTATTCACACGACTGCAAGAGGTCGGCTTTTATTGTAAACATCGGTCATTTAAAAAAAGAAAATCGACCAATGTTGTCGTTTTCCTTGTGAGGACGTCCTGAGATAACTCCACCCATGACGGCCCCATGCAGTGAACAAACCCCTCCCACAGAGGCTTTAGCCGAAAAACAGAAGAATCAGAATTGCATCATGTATGTCAGTGGCCCTCTCCTACTTAGTGATTAGTAACGAATATGATCTTCTTCAGCCACCAGACGCATCTCTCCTTTGCTTCCATCCAAATTAAGTCTATTTCCCACCTTTCCATCACTATCTCTTCCCTTTCTCACCCGCTCTGCGATATCCATCAATCCTTAACTGTTGAGGGACACACTCATTTCACAGGTCAATTAATTTTAATCAGAGTGTGTCAATTTAATCCGACTTCAAACCGCTAGACGGACACTTTGTGAAAATCTCATTAACCTTTTCCCATTTCCAATCTGCTCCCTTCATCAGCGGGTGCAGAGCAATGACTCAGTCATTTTCCAGCCCACGCGTTTCTTCTGCCGGTAAACAAACTGCCGAGTTTGGAAAATGTCACCGGAAAAGAGACGCGTTGTTGATAGGAGGGAAACGGGCGACATCCTTTTCCCACCAAAAATGTGATTGACATCGACATAGTGTCTTCAGCTCGGTATTTTCACAGCAATAAGAGCAGCAATAAAATCCACATGAAATTAAGATCAGATCAGATCAGATCAGATCAGATAAGATCAGATCAGATCAGATAAGATAAGATAAGGTGAAAGTTAAGTGATCGTCATGGGGGAATTGGATCACTGCAGCAGCATTGAATAGAATAGGAAATAAACAGGATATAGAGAAGATACATAAATATACATTTACTGATGGAAGATGGCGCAATAAGGCCAATGCCAATAAGGAGATCCTTTTGGCTTGAAACAATTCTTGTATTGACAAGTGACGGATTTAGAGATTAACAGACAGATCTATGCATTTACACTGCAGAAGCGAAGCATATGTGCAGCGTGTGCCAATATGCAGCATTGGGGCTATGTTCACATTGCAACTGAAAGTGTCCCAAATCAGATCTGTGCACAAAATGTGATCAGTAAAGCCTCCGTTATTATTAAAGGTCCCATATCATGTAAAACAGGATTCTGCTTGCCTCTGTGATGATAAAGGTGTTGGATGATCTTATCTGAACATGGTGAAAGTATCAAAACGCACGGTCACCAACTAAATCCACATGATCCATATGAGAAAAGCCAGCCTCTAAACGAGCTGTTTGGACTTCCCTAAAGGCTGAAACATACTTCTGCGTCCGCCTCGACTTGGAGCCTTGCCGGCGGCAGCTGGTCCTATGAACTCAAACGTCAGCTTGATGAGGGATCTTAGGAGAGTCTCCAGCAAAATGAGTCAATTGTGTGATTTCACTATAGGACTTCAATGACTAGAAGTTAGTCCAAGGAGATAATGTAGTGCATATACTTGGTAATAGCTTTCACTCTCTCCTGTTATCTCCCCATCTATATTATATTATACTCGCGCTGTTCACATCAGCTGCGTCGAGTGAGGCGCACCCCACGGTGCATTCGGCGAGGGGTTTGGCGCGGAAGTATAAGTTAAGTTAAGTTAAGTTATCCTTTATTTATCCCCATGGAGAAATTCATCCTCTGCATTTGACCCATCCTCTAGTAGGAACCTTCCTAGAGCTAGGAGCAGTGGGCAGCCGCAGTGCAGCGCCCGGGGACCAACTCCAGTTCTTTTGCCAGTGCCTTGGTCAGGGGCACTGACAGGAGTATTAACCCTAACATACATGTCTTTGATGGTGGGAGGAAACCGGAGCGCCCGGAGGAAACCCACGCGAACACGGGGAGAACATGCAAACTCCACACAGACAGGACCTGGGACGGAGCGGGGTTTGAACCCAGGACCTTCTTGCTGTGAGGCAACAGTACTAACCACTGAGCCACCGTGCCGCCATGTGATTGTCAAGGCCTTAACTTTGTAGCATCACAAAGGTTCACTCATTGTCATTTTTGTAGGAAATAATACATGTTTTTTTAAGTGATGCAGCCACTTCTAGTGACATGTGTGACCATTTCAGCAGAGATGTGGCCCGAGATGTAGACTAGGCGCACCCCCCCCAACCACTGGCTCTACAAGGAAGCAAGAGTGGAGACGGAAAGCCACTCAAAGCCGGTGAAACACGCACACACACACACACACACACACACACACACACACACACACACACACACACACACACACACACAGCTTTGAATAGACCTCAAGACATCAAATAAAACAGTGGAAAGTGGAGAATGTAGGACCTATACATTCAATCATGATAGTGTAGAATTAGCTGTTCAACATCATCAGATGTACAAATGGAGGGACATCTGTACAGAAATGTGGCCAGTGTCATTTATAAAAAAAGCACTTTGTTAGCCATGATGCTGGCGGTTCAGTCATGTGAATGTGGTCCAGACTGGGAACTGAAACCCGTCACAACAGAACCGAAACCGCTGAAAAATGCCATCCACATAACCCACAATCTTGGGTGTGCAAATATTGCATGTCTCCGCTTGAGGTGCGCTTCATTAGGCCCGGCCGACACAGAAAGCCATGCTGCATCATTCTATTTGGAAAGGTTTCAATGGGCTTTGACGAGTGAAATCAAGCGCATAGCGGAGTGTGGTGTCACGGAGGTGCTGATGAGATCCTACGCTCATTTGCATGAGAGGCCAGGGCACCCTTCATAAAGCAGTCAGGACACCCTTTACAAAGCAGCCAGGGCACCCTTCACAAAGCAGCCAGGGCACCCTTTACAAAGCAGCCAGGGCACCCTTCACAAAGCAGCCAGGGCACCCTTCACAAAGCAGCCAGGGCACCCTTTACAAAGCAGCCAGGGCACCATTCACAAAGCAGCCAGGGCACCCTTCACAAAGCAGCCAGGGCACCCTTCAGAAAGCAGCCAGGGCACCCTTCACAAAGCAGCCAGGGCACCCTTTACAAAGCAGCCAGGGCACCCTTTACAAAGCAGCCAGGGCACCCTTTACAAAGCAGCCAGGGCACCCTTCACAAAGCAGCCAGGACACCCTTTACAAAGCAGCCAGGGCACCCTTCACAAAGCAGCCAGGGCACCCTTCACAAAGCAGCCAGGGCACCCTTCACAAAGCAGTCAGGGCACCCTTCACAAAGCAGCCAGGGCACCCTTCACAAAGCAGTCAGGGCACCCTTCACAAAGCAGCCAGGGCACCCTTTACAAAGCAGTCAGGGCACCCTTCACAAAGCAGCCAGGGCACCCTTCACAAAGCAGCCAGGGCACCCTTCACAAAGCAGTCAGGGCACCCTTCACAAAGCAGTCAGGGCACCCTTCACAAAGCAGCCAGGGCACCCTTCACAAAGCAGCCAGGGCACCCTTCACAAAGCAGCCAGGTCACCGTTCAGAAGGCAGCCAGCTTATAGTCAACATGGCCTCTCATCTCTATATCACCTGCTCGCACGTCTTCTCTTTCCCCACACACACACACACACACACACACACATACACACACACACACACACACACACACACACACACACAGTTTCTCCCCCCCCCCCCAGTAGCTGCTCTCCAGCCTCCTTAGTATTCTGATGTGGTTGGTGATTCTCTGTCAACATTTGACTTCACAGGCGGTGGGGATCAGACTCACACAGAGGGAGGCCACCTGTCTGTGGCTCCCTGCTGCAAAGGACTGTGGGTAGGCAATAACCTGTCTGTGGCTCCCTGCTGCAAAGGACTGTGGGTAGACAATAACCTGTCTGTGGCTCCCTGCTGCAAAGGACTGTGGGTAGGCAATAACCTGTCTGTGGCTCCCTGCTGCAAAGGACTGTGGGTAGACAATAACCTGTCTGTGGCTCCCTGCTGCAAAGGACTGTGGGTAGGCAATAACCTGTCTGGGGCTCCCTGCTGCAAAGGACTGTGGTTAGGCAATAACCTGTCTGTGGCTCCCCACTGCAAAGGACTGTGGGTAGACAATAACCTGTCTGTGGCTCCACGCTGCAAACAACTATGGAATACTAAATTTTATGTTTTTTTATTATCTGTCCCTGATGTCAGGGCTGAATTAAGCAAATGCATCTTCACGGACTGTGTTTTATTTATTTAGTCAAGACATTAACACATTTGACCAGTAATTGGGCTTCTTCCTCTTTCTTTAAGCATTTAAAAAATGCTACGTTCCTCTCTCCTTTACCTGATTTTGAGTGTATTTTGATTTTGCTGGTCTGCAACTTTTATGTTTCATGAATTGATACTGCATCTTCTAAATGGTCTAAATGGTCTCCCTTGAAAATAAATGTAAATTTAAATGGGACTAATAAGGTAAAATGACAAGTCTATAGGTATATTACCAAAGGACAAATGTAACATTACTTTAAGTCCTATTACATTGCTATCACAATCTTCAGGGACAGTCATTACATTTATAGTCACATCTTAAAGGGACACTCTGCCGATTTTCAATGCGGATTTATTTTGCACATAATCTCACACATAATAAAACTATAAACAGTTTTTCAGACATTCATTTAGGTTGACAGTAATTGAGAGTTGATTTGAGTGAAGTTGTGGACCAGTGATGTCATTCATGCACAAATGACATCACAATTTGATTCAAATCAAATCTCAATAACTGTCAAACTAAATGAATGTCTGAAAAACTGTTTAAAGTTTTCTGATACTTTTTTAATCATACAAAGCTGGTTGAAAATCGGTGGAGTGTTGCTTTAAGTTAGCTAAAGTTAGCAAAATGCTAGCTAACTAGCTAGCTAACATATAGCTACATCAAGAGGAGTTAGCCTAATCAGATCACCAACTTCCTCCATGTCTGGCTAACGATAATTCATGTCACCGATATCTCGATTGGTATCTAACAATTTTTAATCTGCCTTTTATGTTGTGTGTGTGTGTGTGTGCGTGTGTGTGTGGTGTTGCCAACCTTAATAATGAAGTGAAACCACCAGTGCTGTGGGGAAGTCACGCTGTTTCCTCCGCGTTTTAAGCGTGACTTTAGACCACAAGACGGAACTCCTCTCTGCTCAGTGTCTGACATGCCCACATGATCCAACGTGTCCACTCCCCACGCACTCACAGCTCATTGGCTGTCCACTCCCCACGCACTCACAGCTCATTGGCTGTCCACTCCCCACGCACTCACAGCTCATTGGCTGAGAAGCCCCTCTGTGGATCTGGATGGACAAAGCCTATTTTGTCAGCCAGGAGTGCGATGCAAAAGGAGGCCACTGGGTTTTCTGTCACCGAGTCGACTGGAGAGCAGAAGACCAGGACCGGAGACAGGCTGGGAGGAGAGGCAGGTGAGGGGGAGTTCAGTGTTAAAGGGACAGCTCACCATAAAATCCAAAATACATATTTTTCCTCTCACCTGTAGTGCTATTTATCCATCTATATTGTTTTGTGTTAGTTGCCTGAGTTTTGGAGATATCAGCTGTAGAGATGGTTGCCTTCTCTTCAATATGTACAATGGAACTGGATGGCACTCGGCTTGTGGTACTCAAAGAAACAAAAAGATACATTTGAAAAACTCAACAGCAATGTCTCTTTCCAGAAATCATGACCCGGTTACTCAAGATAATCCACAGACTTTGTTGTGAGCAGTTTCATGTAACTATTTTCTTTAGTATATGAACTAGCTAACAGCTAGCGGGTAGTTCAGTCAAAAGAAAATAGTTCCTACATGAAACTGCTCATAACAAGGTATGTGGATTATCTTGAGTAGCCGGGTCATGATTTATGGAAAGAGACATTGCTGTTGAGTTTATCAAATGTATTTCTTTGGCATTTTGAGCAGCACAAGCCGAGTGCCATCCAGTTCCATTGTGTTGGAGAGAAGGCAGAAACTCTGCGGTCGATATCTCCAAAACTCAGGCAACTAACACAAAACTATAAAGATGGATAAATAGCACTGCAGGTGAGAGGGGAAATATGTATTTTGGATTTTAGGGTGAGTTGTTCCTTTAAGTAACATATACGCCATGAAGATGAGGTTTGCTAGTTCCTTTATCTTCATTTGGCCCTAACCTTTAAATGGTTGTGCATGTTCTATAAACATTAATGAACCGTAATTAACCATTTATTAATGCTTTGTGAGAATGAATATAATGACCCAATTAAAATGTTTGGGTGAACTATAATTCCTCTAGGAGGACTGAGCGGCAAATGAAGTGTTTGACCAGACCCCCTGAAACCTACGACCGTGCCTTGAATATAAAATGTTATGGTTACTAATGTTATTACTGTTATTGTCAATTACAATGAGGTGAATTAAAAATACAGTAGAATAAATATATGATATGATCATGAACATTAAGCTTACTTCCCACCTGTAGCGTCCTCCAGGCGAACATCTTGCCCCTCGCCGTATCGGGCCACACTAGACGTCGCATAAAAAACCCAACTGTACTGTTTGTTTTCTTTTCTATTCTCCTCAGATCTGTCATGACAAACAGTGTCAGCAGCAGCAGCTAGTCTCCACATCAGAGTAACTCAGCAGGATGGTCACCATGCCAGGAACAGGACGTCGCTCTCCAGA
>NW_028152148.1:27500-60000 GCF_964638095.1 Poromitra crassiceps
AAGCTTCTTCCAGTAAAAGAATACAATAATTGTCCATAAAATGACTCCATAAAGCTCGTGTTAACAAACCTCACGAGGTGGCACACACAAACTTAGATGGCACAAACAAACCTAGGCCACCGTGGTCTAATGACATTTGGTAATGCAGAAGTGCAATGACGATTGGCGATGATTTTAATGAAATAATGGATCAAATTACGTTCCCCCCACGAGTCATATCATCGTCAGGCATCAGAAGCCTTTGATTATACTATAGACACGGTTTATGGAGAAATTGTATGGACATTTATTGCCTTTTTCTAAGCAGACTGTCCAGCTCCCCAGAGTTCACTTGAAGAAGCTTCTTCAGCATCGAGCCTGGAGAACTACGAGTTAGTACTGGCATGAGTCGATAATGATCACATTTTTGAGGGGTCAACTATTCCTTTAAAGGCCCATGGCACACCAATAAAACATTCTACAATAATGGTGTGCCATGGGTGTCTGTCCTTGTTTGGAGATATTTGGTCAGACTCCACATGTTCAATCCTTGTTTGTCTGTGTTTCGCCCGTGGCCCACCACCAATCAAACCTTATCCAACAACTGCCGGATAATGTTTGATTGGAGTGCCATGGCCTTGACTCTCCTAACTGTACGTCCTGTCCCGTGTGTGCAGCTTCCGTCTGTTAGACGAGCAGAAGGACGTGTTGATCCTCTTGTTTCTGGAGGAGATCCCGGCCTGGCGTCTGTCTCCCTGCTACCGCATGAGGAAGCTTCTGAAGAGACGCTCCTACCTGAGCTGGCCCCGGGCCGGCCAGCACCGAGGACTCTTCTGGCAGAATGTAAGGAGAGCGCTGGAGGCGGGGGACGGTCCCGACAAGTCCAAACACCTCCTCTCTCGACTGTGAAGGCTCATGGAGTACGGCACAAACACAGCAGAATAATGCCTACCACTGAGTTGGGGGTGACCTGAAGGACTGCTAGAGAACTCTGGGGACATAAATCCCAATTGCAGTTTCAAGCTCCAGAGCTACAGTCATGTGGCTTGCGAGGGATTGTGGGAAAAGAGGGAGGACACATTGTTAATAGGCTCGTTTGAATTGCTCACCTGGAAAGCAGACGAGAGCAGCCGAGCGTAGTCAGGCGAGGCGTCAACAAGTCGAACACTAACTGCTGCTTTTCTTCTTCTACAGTTTTGTTTAACAGCAGTTTGTAAACAAATTAAAACATGCATTAGTGCCAACCACTGCTCAAATGACACAGCCCTTCAGATTCCTTATTTTTATTTTTATGTAGGCATTACAGGTGGTATTTATGTAAAATATGGAGTGACAGCTTGGAATAGATATCAAATGTAAGTTTCTACACTTCACTGTGGGTTTGTGATGCACCTGTGTTGAACCAATGGGCGCTCAGCTCGATGCGTTTCTCGTCATCCTCTGTCATCCGCAGTCGGGCGCAGTTGGTGGGGAGCAACTGCGGCGCCTCGCTCCAAATCTGCGCCCGCCTCGCTCTCACGAGAGTCCCGTGGCTCACGCAGTCGGGCAGGCGGAGCAAGTCGGACAACTTTCTAACCATCATGCAACGGGGCAAGCAAGGCGCTGGTCGAATCTGCGCAGAATTTGCTCATCTCAAACGAGCCTATTGCTCCATCTCTGGTTTAGCCTAGGAGTTGCCTCTATGACCTGCCGGTGACCGCACACAGCTACCGCTGCTGCACCAACTAGCATACTCCATGTTGTAAAAACTCACCGGTAGCGAGCACACTCAAGGGAACGATAAAAACTTGTTTTTTGTGCACGGCAAAAACACACTGGTAAGAAGACAGAATGAGCCAGCACACTAAAAAATTTCCTTTTGCAAGTTTTAATCTCTCATCTGGGCAGCAGCAGCATGTGAATAAGGGCTCAGTATTGGAAACGACGCAATATTTAGGAATACTCTGCGGCCCAAACTTTGAGTAACAACATTGTGCATGAGGTGGGTACAGTTTTATTGTTGATAACGTGTATGTTGCTTGCCAGCCATTTTAGCCGAGCGTGCAGTTGACTCAGGGGTTGCTACGCCGAGACTCAGAATGAAGAATGAAGGCTGAGTCTCGTGTCGATTATAATACTAATCTACAGATCACCACATTTCAATAAATATAAAGTTTTTGCAGATTTTGAATTCTGTTGGTCATTTGTTTTGCTCTGTATGTATGCTGAATTGTTACAGATATCATCACATTTAATTTCAATAAATATAACACATTCAGATTTGAAGGCTGCTGGTCTGTTTTCCATCTTCCATCTCCATAGCTCCTCTCATCCTGGCATCATCTTTGTTGGCATCATTTATTGTTAAAAGCATTAAAACTTGCAAATAACAATATTCTCTGGTCACTGGTCACATATGTTCAAATGGTTCAAAGCAAATCTCTCAAAGTCTCAAATCTGTCAGCATTTGGCTTGTGTTATGATATCCTAGGTTGAACATGGTCAAACTAATTATCAGCAATTGGGTAGGCAATAACCTGTCTGTGGCTCCCTGTTGCAAAGGACTGTGGGTAGGCAATAACCTGTCTGTGGCTCCCTGCTGCAAAGGACTGTGGGTAGGCAATAATCTGTCTGTGGCTCCCTGCTGCAAAGGACTGTGGGTAGGCAATAACCTGTCTGTGGCTCCCTGCTGCAAAGGACTGTGGGTAGGCAATAACCTGTCTGTGGCTCCCTGCTGCAAAGGACTGTGGGTAGGCAATAACCTGTTTGTGGCTCCCTGCTGCAAAGGACTGTGGGTAGGCAATAACCTGTCTGTGGCTCCCTGCTGCAAAGGACTGTGGGTAGGCAATAACCTGTCTGTGGCTCCCTGCTGCAAAGGACTGTGGGTAGGCAATAACCTGTCTGTGGCTCCCTGCTGCAAAGGACTGTGGGTAGGCAATAACCTGTCTGTGGCTCCCTGCTGCAAAGGACTGTGGGTAGACAATAACCTGTCTGTGGCTCCCTGCTGCAAAGGACTGTGAGTATACAATAACCTGTCTGTGGCTCCCTGCTGGAGAGGATTGTGGGTAGCAATAACCTGTCTGTGGCTCCCTGCTGCAAAGGACTGTGGGTAGACAATAACCTGTCTGTGGCTCCCTGCTGCAAAGGACTCTGGGTAGACAATAACCTGTCTGTGGCTCCCTGCTGCAAAGGACTGTGGGTAGACAATAACCTGTCTGTGGCTACACACTGCAAAGGACTGTGGGTAGGCAATAACCTGTCTGTGGCTCCCTGTTGCAAAGGACTGTGGGTAGGCAATAACCTGTCTGTGGCTCCCTGCTGCAAAGGACTGTGGGTAGGCAATAATCTGTCTGTGGCTCCCTGCTGCAAAGGACTGTGGGTAGGCAATAATCTGTCTGTGGCTCCCTGCTGCAAAGGACTGTGGGTAGGCAATAACCTGTCTGTGGCTCCCTGCTGCAAAGGACTGTGGGTAGACAATAACCTGTCTGTGGCTCCCTGCTGCAAAGGACTGTGGGTAGGCAATAACCTGTTTGTGGCTCCCTGCTGCAAAGGACTGTGGGTAGGCAATAACCTGTCTGTGGCTCCCTGCTGCAAAGGACTGTGGGTAGGCAATAATCTGTCTGTGGCTCCCTGCTGCAAAGGACTGTGGGTAGGCAATAACCTGTCTGTGGCTCCCTGCTGCAAAGGACTGTGGGTAGGCAATAACCTGTCTGTGGCTCCCTGCTGCAAAGGATTGTGGGTATGCAATAATCTGTCTGTGGCTCCCTGCTGCAAAGGACTGTGGGTAGGCAATAACCTGTCTGTGGCTCCCTGCTGCAAAGGATTGTGGGTAGACAATAACCTGTCTGTGGCTCCCTGCTGCAAAGGACTGTGGGTAGACAATAACCTGTCTGTGGCTCCCTGCTGCAGAGGATTGTGGGTAGCAATAACCTGTCTGTGGCTCCCTGCTGCAAAGGACTGTGGGTAGACAATAACCTGTCTGTGGCCCCCTGCTGCAAAGGACTCTGGGTAGACAATAACCTGTCTGTGGCTCCCTGCTGCAAAGGACTGTGGGTAGACAATAACCTGTCTGTGGCTACACACTGCAAAGGACTGTGGGTAGGCAATAACCAACCTGTCTGTGGCTCCCTGCTGCAAAGGACTGTGGGTAGGCAATAACCAACCTGTCTGTGGCTCCCCACTGCAAAGGCCTCTGGGTAGACAATAACCTGTCTGTGGCTCCCTGCTGCAAAGGACTGTGGGTAGGCAATAACCTGTCTGTGGCTCCCTGCTGCAAAGGACTGTGGGTAGACAATAACCTGTCTGTGGCTCCCTGCTGCAAAGGACTGTGGGTAGGCAATAACCTGTCTGTGGCTCCCTGCTGCAAAGGACTGTGGGTAGGCAATAACCTGTCTGTGGCTCCCTGCTGCAAAGGACTGTGGGTAGGCAATAACCTGTCTGTGGCTCCCTGCTGCAAAGGACTCTGGGTAGGCAATAACCTGTCTGTGGCTCCCTGCTGCAAAGGACTGTGGGTAGGCAATAACCTGTCTGTGGCTCCCTGCTGCAAAGGACTCTGGGTAGACAATAACCTGTCTGTGGCTCCCTGCTGCAAAGGACTGTGGGTAGGCAATAACCTGTCTGTGGCTCCCTGCTGCAAAGGACTGTGGGTAGACAATAACCTGTCTGTGGCTCCCTGCTGCAAAGGACTGTGGGTAGGCAATAACCTGTCTGTGGCTCCCTGCTGCAAAGGACTGTGGGTAGGCAATAACCTGTCTGTGGCTCCCTGCTGCAAAGGACTGTGGGTAGGCAATAACCTGTCTGTGGCTCCCTGCTGCAAAGGACTCTGGGTAGGCAATAACCTGTCTGTGGCTCCCTGCTGCAAAGGACTGTGGGTAGGCAATAACCTTTCTGTGGCTCCCTGCTGCAAAGGACTCTGGGTAGACAATAACCTGTCTGTGGCTCCCTGCTGCAAAGGACTGTGGGTAGGCAATAACCTGTCTGTGGCTACACACTGCAAAGGACTGTGGGTAGGCAATAACCTGTCTGTGGCTCTCTGCTGCAAAGGACTGTGGGTAGGCAATAACCTCTCTGGGGCTCCCCGCTGCAAAGGCCTCTGGGTAGACAATAACCTGTCTGCGGCTCCACGCTGCAAACAACTATGGAATACTAAATTTTATGTTTTTTTATTATCTGTCCCTGATGTCAGGGCTGAATTAAGCAAATGCATCTTCACGGACTGTGTTTTATTTATTTAGTCAAGACATTAACACGTTTGACCAGTAATTGGGCTTCTTCCTCTTTTTTTGAAGCATTTAAAAAATGCTACGTTCCTCTCTCCTTTACCTGATTTTGAGTGTATTTTGATTTTGCTGGTCTGCAACTTTTATGTTTCATGAATTGATACTGCATCTTCTAAATGGTCTAAATGGTCTCCCTTGAAAATAAATGTAAATTTAAATGGGACTAATAAGGTAAAATGACAAGGCTATAGGTATATTACCAAAGGACAAATGTAACATTACTTTAAGTCCTATTACATTGCTATCACAATCTTCAGGGATAGTCATTACATTTATAGTGACATCTTAAAGGGACACTCCTCCGATTTTCAATGCTGATTTATTTTGCACATAATCTCACACATAATAAAACTATAAACAGTTTTTCAGACATTCATTTAGGTTGACAGTAATTGAGAGTTGATTTGAGTGAAGTTGTGGACCAGTGATGTCATTCATGCACAAATGACATCACAATTTGATTCAAATCAAATCTCAATAACTGTCAAACTAAATGAATGTCTGAAAAACTGTTTAAAGTTTTCTGATACTTTTTTAATCATACAAAGCTGGTTGAAAATCGGTGGAGTGTTGCTTTAAGTTAGCTAATGTTAGCAAAATGCTAGCTAACTAGCTAGCTAACATATAGCTACATCAAGAGCCTAATCAGATCACCAACTTCCTCCATGTCTGGCTAACGATAATTCATGTCACCGATATCTCGATTGGTATCTAACACTTTTTAATCTGCCTTTTATGTTGTGTGTGTGTGTGTGTGTGTGTGCGTGTGTGTGTGGTGTTGCCAACCTTAATAATGAAGTGAAACCACCAGTGCTGTGGGGAAGTCACGCTGTTTCCTTCGCGTTTTAAGCGTGACTTTAGACCACAAGACGGAACTCCTCAGTGTCTGACATGCCCACATGATCCAACGTGTCCACTCCCCACGCACTCACGTGGCTCATTGGCTGCCCACTCCCCACGCACTCACAGCTCATTGGCTGCCCACTCCCCACGCACTCACAGCTCATTGGCTGAGAAGCCAATGTCAGCCAGGAGCGCGATGCAAAAGGAGGCCACTGGGTTTTCTGTCACCGAGTCGACTGGAGAGCAGAAGACCAGAGGACCGGAGACAGGCTGGGAGGAGAGGCAGGTGAGGGGGAGATCAGTGTTAAAGGGACAGCTCAACATAAAATCCAAAATACATATTTTTCCTCTCACCTGTAGTGCTATTTATCCATCTATATTGTTTTGTGTTAGTTGCCTGAGTTTTGGAGATATCAGCTGTAGAGATGGTTGCCTTCTCTTCAATATGTACAATGGAACTGGATGGCACTCGGCTTGTGGTACTCAAAGAAACAAAAAAATACATTTGAAAAACTCAACAGCAATGTCTCTTTCCAGAAATCATGACCCGGTTACTCAAGATAATCCACAGACTTTGTTGTAAGCAGTTTCATGTAGGAACTATTTTATTTTGTATGAAGCTAGCAGCTAGCGGGTGTAGTTCGGTCAAAAGAAAATAGTTCCTACATGAAACTGCTCATAACAAGGTCTGTGGATTATCTTGAGTAACTGGGTCATGATTTCTGGAAAGAGACATTGCTGTTGAGTTTATCAAATGTATTTCTTTGGTACTTTGAGCACCACAAGCCGAGTGCCATCCAGTTCCATTGTATTGGAGAGAAGGCAGAAACTCTGCGGCCGATATCTCCAAAACTCAGGCAAATAACACAAAAATATAAAGATGGATGCACTGCAGGTGAGAGGGAAAATATGTATTTTGGATTTTAGGTTGAGATGTTCCTTTAAGTAACATATACGCCATGAAGATGACATGAGGTTTGCTAGTTCCTTTATCTTCATTTGGCCCTAACCTTTAAATGGTTGTGCATGTTCTATAAACATTAATGAACCGTAATTAACCATTTATTAATGCTTTGTGAGAATGAATATAATGACCCAATTAAAATGTTTGGGTGAACTATAATTCCTCTAGGAGGACTGAGCGGCAAATGAAGTGTTTGACCAGACCCCCTGAAACCTACGACCGTGCCTTGAATATAAAATGTTATGGTTACTAATGTTATTACTGTTATTGTTAATTACAATGAGGTGAATTAGAAATACAGTAGAATAAATATATAATATGATCATGAACATTAAGCTTACTTCCCACCTGTAACTTGTAACTACTAATTAACATAACATATAAAGATTATTTATGGGCATCCGCAATATACGGCACAGACCCGAAAAGCACCGGAACAGATGACAATAACGATGACAATGTTCTGATGTTAATGTACCAGTTAAGCATGACAGGAAACAATGATGATAATGTCGATAATGTGAATGACAATGATGACGATGTTGATGACAATGGTGATGACGATGTTGTTGACGATGATGATGATGACTGTAACGGAACATAACTGAGCTCAAGCATTTGACCGTGTGTACTTGTACATCCGTGTGACAATAAACATCTTGTATCTTGTAGCGTCCTCCAAGCGAACATCTTGCCCCTCGCCATATCGGGCCACACTAGACGTCGCATAACAAACTCAACTGTAGCGTTTGTTTTCTTTTCTATTCTCCTCAGATCTGCCATGACCAACAGTGTCATCAGCAGCAGCTAACCTCCACATCAGAGTAACTCAGCAGGATGGTCACCACACGGACAGGACGTCGCTCTCCAGATTTTCACTGGAGTTTCCCTGTCCTCCTTCTGTCCTGTCTGCTTCATATTAACCCCTTGCTGGCTTACTCACTGAAAGACTGCGATGTGGATTACTCTGACCATGTGGCTGATGTTAATGTTTCATGCAACGATCGTGAGCTCACTGCCGTTCCTGACGACATTCCAACAAAGGCAACATCGCTAGATCTCACGTTCAATGACCTTTTAAAGATCAACAGGGCAGACTTTAAAGATTTTTCAAAGCTCAGAGCTCTATATCTGGGTGGTAATGGGATTTCACATATAGATGATAGAGCATTTGTGGACTTGGCAGAGTTAAGGGTGCTTAACATATACGGAAATAAACTTACAAACCTGACACACAAAATGTTTCAGGGTCTGTCCAGTTTAATAGAGCTATCACTGGACAGTAACCACATTGAATATATATCTCCCTTGGCTTGTCAGTCGCTGCACAGCTTAAAGACAGTATCACTGTTCCAAAACAACCTACATCAAATGGCTGACATTATCCCTCTCTTACAACTACCAAGCTTACATGACTTGGACATTACAGTTAACCTCAACTTCACCTCTTTTCAATCGAATGACCTGCCGTTTAACTTCTCAGAGCTCAGAGGGTTGGCCTTAGGTCCACTGAAGAAGTTCAGCATCACAAGAGACAAATTTCCTCATCTTCAACGTATCTTCCTGATCGACAGTGGAGACATTGAGTGGGACGTACCAGACAAGTCTTTTTTAAGGAGCTTAACTGATTTGTATTTAGAAGTAGGAAAGAGTTTTGAGGCCTTCAGAGAGGTGCTGCAGACTGCTGATTCAGTGGAACATCTATGGCTAGTGAGTATGAGCAAGCTGATGATAGATAGGGGTTTGGTTGACATTGCCTGCCAAATTCCTGCGCTGAGAACTCTTCAACTGTTCTGCAATCCTGCCACTGTGGATGATAAACTGCTGCAGTCTTGCACTCAGCTTACTGAGCTGGATTTAAGCAACAATGATCTGACTAACCTGTCTAAAGATTCACTTAGATCCATGAAGCAGCTCAAGCATCTGGACCTCAGCTACAACGGTCTGTCTGAAGTGCCTCTTGCACTCAGAGGTGTTTCCACACTTGAAAGCCTAGATCTGAGTTATAATCATATCGTGGAGCTACGTTGCTCCGACTTCCTGAATCTGACAGGATTGACCAAACTTGTTCTGAGGTCCAATCTTATTTCAGAACTCGAGGGATGTGTTTTTCAAAATTTGAATAGTTTGAAAGTATTAAATATTGGACAAAACAAGGTTTGTAGCTTCAAACTCAGCCTACCGAAACTAGAAGTTTTGAATTTATCTGGGCAATTGGCAAGGATCACAAAGGGACATTTTAGAAATTTGTCTTCCCTCAGGTCTTTGGATTTAGAATCAGACACTCGATCAGAGCTGTATTGGTCTTTAGAAGGACTGGATGATCTCAGGACTCTCAATCTGTCAGCAATCTCTTACAGTTCCAGGTTACTAGGCTGGTTCACAAGACTGCAACACTTAGAAAATCTAACACTAAATGTGATTTTAGAAGAGGACCCCATTAAATTGAATGAGAACAATGAGCCACCTTTCACACATTTATCTTCCTTGAAGAATCTTATAATCAAAGTGTATCAACTTGATGATCGCACGTTTAACATCCCACCAGATCTGCTTAAAGGTCTGAAATCTTTAGAGCACTTTGCAGCTGAGAATGTCTTCACCAATTCACCATCCCCAGAGACATTTAAACACACTCCTCATCTGAAGAGTCTTGTAATGAGAAACAGCGATCTGTCAGATCTGAACCATACACTGTTTCAGCCAATCCCAAACCTGGAGGCTCTGGATCTTTCCAACAGTAAACTCAGGTCATTGGATTTTCTGGCCAAGGCAAACCTGAGTAAACTCACCTGGTTGAAAGTGAGTCAGAATGAACTGACAGTGATCGATGAGACTGTCTTCCATTCCCTCCCTGCTCTAACATATCTGGACCTGCTTGGTAACCCTTTCAGTTGCTGCTATAATTCTGGCTTTAACAACTGGGTGAGCAACACTCAAACACAGGTTGTTAATGCCCACCAATACACTTGCACTGATCCTCGTAATCAAACGGTAACTAAGTTGCTAGACTTTGACGACGACTCCTGTTTGACGGACGCTAGCTTCCCCTGCTTCATTTGCAGCACTTCTTTGATTGTGCTAACTCTGCTCACATCCTTTACCTACCACTTTCTGAGGTTGCATCTAGCCTACACCTACTACCTCTTCCTGGCCTTCCTTTATGACAGCAGGAGGAGGAAGAAGGGAGCTCCTCTCCACTATGATGCCTTTATCTCCTACAACGTTCATGATGAAGCCTGGATTCTCAGAGAGATGCTTCCCGTGCTGGAAGGAGAGCAGGGCTGGAGACTCTGTCTGCACCACAGAGACTTCCAACCAGGTAGAGGCTGTCTGTCTGTCTGTCTGCCTGTCTGTCTGACTGTCTGTCTGTCTGTCTGTCTGTCTGTCTGTCTGTCTGCCTTCCTGTCTGTCTGTCTGTCTGTCTGTCTGCCTTCCTGTCTGTCTGTCTGTCTGTCTGTCAGTCTGCCTTCCTGTCTGTCTGTCTGTCTGTCTGTCTGTCTGTCTGTCTGCCTTCCTGTCTGTCTGTCTGTCTGTCTGTCTGTCTGCCTTCCTGTCTGTCTGTCTGTCTGTCTGTCTGCCTTCCTGTCTGTCTGTCTGTCTGTCTGTCTGTCTGTCTGTCTGTCTATACTGTATATCGGTGTGCTGATATTGGCCTGGCCATCACCAATACAATGAAGGGTATCAGTCTGTAAAACCTACAATAAAACCTGCCTCATTTACCTTAAAGCCCCTGGAAAGGCAATTCCGTGATTTTGAATTTGTGGTCTTGAATGCAAATATAATCTTATAAAAACTATATACAAAATATAGTGGGCAATCTTTCAAAACAGAGTCCTGAGAAATGATTTGAGCAGCCTGATTGGTTGTTTTTTAGCTCTGTTTTATAATAATTGTGAATGTTTTTCTAAACCCATAATTGGGGTGGGTAATTACTGTATGTGATGGTAAACTGTGAGTCGTATAAAAAAAGATATTTGAGACTGGGTTGCGAGAGGCTGTAAGGAGCTGATAACCCATCTAAGAATTTAATTGTCTGGTGTTTTGATGTCCCAGATGGTCTAAATGACTTTCAGAGAATGTAGAGAACACCGCTACTTATGATGTTACGTCTTCAATTATAGCAAAGCACAACAGCGCCATCTAGCCTTCTGGTGGTGTATGGTCATGGAAACCAAGGAATTAGTGAGGCCACGCACACATGATCATATACCCACGTCAACTGTGTTGGGTCAGTCCCCAGTCCCCACAAATATGAAATATGTAACGGTGGAGAGGTCCGAGCCACCGTGCCTATTGTTGTGACCTCAGATTGATAGTCAGAGCAAAGTAAAGAGGAGGCAGATCAGAGCTAAGGAGAGAGGTAGAAGGGATTATTAAATCTTCATTCAGTAGAAATCAGTGATTTTGCCGTTGCTTCCCCAGGTAAGCCCATCATCGAGAACATTACAGAGGCCATCTACGGCAGCAGGAAGACCATCTGTGTGATCAGCCGTCGCTACCTGGAGAGCGAGTGGTGCTCCAGGGAGATCCAGATGGCCAGGTGGGGGCGCTGCCTCTCTGTTCTCACATACAGCAGCACTTCTTGCGCTGTCTCCCCACTTCCCCGAGCCGTTCAGTCCTCCTAGAGGAATTATAGTTCACCCAAACATTTTAATTGGGTCATTCTACTCCTTCTCATGCAAGTAGAAACTCAGGTGTTTTTTCTTCATAAAACTTGGAGTTCTACAGGCTTGCTGATGGATGAGCTTCTTCCAGTAATAACAATAATTGTCCATAAAATTACTCCATAAAGCTTGTGTTAACAAACCTCACGAGATGGCACACACAAACCTAGGCCACCATGGTCTAGTGACGTTTGGTAATGCAGAAGTGCGTGCAATGACGATTGGCGAGGATTTTCATGAAATAATGGATCAAATTACTTTTCCCCCCCCCACGAGTCATAGAGTCATCGTCAGGTATCAGAAGACTTTGATTATACTAGACATGCTTTATGAAGAAATGTTATGGACATCTATTGCCTTTTTCTAAGCAGACTGTCCAGCTCCCCAGAGTTCACTTGAAGAAGCTTCTCCAGCAGCGAGCCTGGAGAACTACGAGTTAGTACTGGCATGAGTCGATAATGATCACATTTTTGAGGGGTCAACTATTCCTTTAAAGGCCCATGGCACACCAATCCAACATTCTACAACAATGGTGTGCCATGGGTGTCTGTCCTTGTTTGGAGATATTTGGTCAGACTCCACATGTTCAATCCTCGTTTGTCTGTGTTTAGCCCGTGGCCCACCAATCAAACATTATCCAACAACTGCCGGATAATGTTTGATTGGAGTGCCATGGCCTTGACTCTCCTAACTGTACGTCCTGTCCCGTGCGTGCAGCTTCCGTCTGTTAGATGAGCAGAAGGACGTGTTGATCCTCTTGTTTCTGGAGGAGATCCCGGCCTGGCGGCTGTCTCCCTGCTACCGCATGAGGAAGCTTCTGAAGAGACGCTCCTACCTGAGCTGGCCCCGGGCCGGCCAGCACCGAGGACTCTTCTGGCAGAATGTAAGGAGAGCGCTGGAGGCGGGGGATGGTCCCGACAAGTCCAAACACCTCCTCTCTCGACTGTGAAGGCTCATGAAGTACGGCACAAACACAGCAGAATAATGCCTACCACTGAGTTGGGGGTGACCTGAAGGACTGCTAGAGAACTCTGACTACTAGGGGACATAAATCCCAATTGCAGTTTCAAGCCCCAGAGCTACAGTCATGTGGCTTGAAGGGATTGTGGGAAAAGAGGGGGGACACATTGCTACATCTCTGGTTTAGCCTACGAGTTGCCTCTATGACCTGCCGGTGACCGCACACAGCTACCGCTGCTGCACCAACTAGCATACTCCATGTTGTAAAAAGTCACCGGTAGCGAGCATACTCAAGGGAACGATAAAAACTTGTTTTTTGTGCACGGCAAAAACACGCTGGTAAGAAGAGAAAATGAGCCAGCAGACTAAAAATTTTCCTTTTCCAAGTTTTAATCTCTCATCTGGGCAGCAGCAGGAACGGACGTTTCAGCCCACAGGCATCTGGCATGTGAATAAGGGCTCAGTATTGGAAACGACGCAATATTTAGGAACACTCTGGGGTCCAAACTTTGAGTAACAACATTGTGCATGAGGTGGGTACAGTTTTATTGTGATTGATAACGTGTATGTTGCTTGCCAGCCATTTTAGCCGAGCGTGCAGTTGACTCAGGGGTTGCTATGCCGAGACTCAGAATGAAGAATGAAGGCTGAGTCTCGTGTCGATTATACTACTAATCTACAGATCACCACATTTCAATAAATATAAAGTTTTTGCAGATATTGAATTCTGTTGGTCATTTGTTTTGCTCTGTATGTATGCTGAATTGTTACAGATATCATCACATTTAATTGCAATAAATATAACACATTCAGATTTGAAGGCTGCTGATCTGTTTTCCATCTTCATGTCTTCATACTGTACCTCCTCTCGTCCTGGCTGGGGTGGTCCAAGCTTCAGTTTGTATTCACTCGACATCAACAATCTTTATAATATCACCATCTTATCATTTTATACAACCTGCCTCTGAATGGGCTCATCCTGCGACCATATTTGTGATGCATTCTGATGATTCAGATATATGATTTATCAAAGTAGGGGAGAACAGGGACGAAGGAAAGCACTTTTTGTTTTTTTTGTCATTGTGTAAAGATTGTTTCAGCTGGAGTTACAATATTTTTATGTAAGCAACCTACACATGTCCTCTGGCATTACCAACCGTAGTTTCGTTCCATGGGTCAATACATCAGACGTCATCAGATGGCAACCAGAAGCTGCGCAATGCTTCATTTGTCCCACAGTGGAGGGACAAATAAAGCACAGGCGAGGGACTAATGGAGCGGTTGTGAAAAAGGCACAAAAACAGCCAGGTAACAATTTTTTTCTGGCATTAACATACAATTCCTTCATCTTTTAGTCATCTAAGAAACTATAAGTAATATGAAATACATTTTAGTATGTTATATGTTGCAAATTAATATAATTATAACTTCTATCTATATATTTTGCTGATGTGATCAATATTCTACCTCCCTTAAATGGCTTATCCAAAGAAATATTTGAAAATGTATATTTCTTGTCATGTAATAGATTACAATACCATATTAAATATTTACAATTTAGCCAAAAGGCACATGCCACTGGTGTCCTACAGGGATTAAATGAAGCATGCCATCGTAATTAAGGGGTGTACAGTTCACTCACCTGATCAGCAACCACATTTACTGGTAAGATAAGTGTGCTACAGTTTTTTCTCTAGCAAGTCTAGTGTAGGCTAATAATCATAGGCTATAGAAATGCAGGATAACATGCATGACAATAATGAGTTTGTCCTTTCATTGTCCTGCAAGCACAACGGCAGAGTGCTCTATTCGTCCCCCATGCAGCCCACGCGTTTCTTCTGCCGGTAAACAAACTGCCGAGTTTGGAAAATGTCACCGGAAAAGAGTTGATAAGAGGCAAACGGGCGACATCCTTTTGCCACCAAAAATGTGATTGACATCGACATAGTGTCTTCAGCTCGGTATTTTCACAGCAATAAGAGCAGCAATAAAATCCACGTGAAATTAAGAGAAGATAAGAGAAGATGAGATAAGATAAGATAAGATAAGATAAGATAAGATAAGATAAGTTAAGATAAGATAAGATAAGGTGAAAGTTAAAGGAACACTCCGCCCATTTTCAACCAGCTTTGTATCATTAGAACATCAGTAGTATATCAGAAAACTGTAAACGGTTTTGAAGTCTGTCATTTCATTTGACAGTTATTGAGTGTTAAAGTGTGGACCAGTGACATCACTGGTCCACACTAACTCAAATTAATAACTTATTCACTCAAATCAACTCTCAATAACTGTCAAACTAGATGAATGATGTATAGTTTGACAGATATTGAGAGTTGATTTGAGTTAATGAGTTATTAATTTGAGTTAGTGTGGACCAGTGATGTCACTGGTCCACACTTTAACACTCAATAACTGTCAAATTAAATGACAGACTTCAAAACCGTTTACAGTTTTCTGATATACTGTACTACTGATGTTCTAATAATACAAAGCTGGTTGAAAATGGGCGGAGTGTTCCTTTAAGTGATCGTCATGGGGGAATTGGATCACTGCAGCAGCATTGAATAGAAGAGGAAATAAACAGGATATAGAGAAGATACATAAATATACAATTACTGATGGAAGATGGCGCAATAAGGCCAATGCCAATAAGGAGATCCTTTTGGCTTGAAACAAATCTTGAATTGACAAGTGATGGATTTAGAGATTAACAGACAGATCTATGCATTTACACTGCAGAAGTGAAGCATATGTGCAGCGTGTACCAATATGCAGCATTGGGGCTATGTTCACATTGCAACTGAAAGTGTCCCAAATCAGATCTGTGCACAAAATGTGATCAGTCAAGCCTCCGTTATTATTAAAGGTCCCATATCATGTAAAACAGGATTCTGCTTGCCTCTGTGATGAGAAAGGTGTTGGATGGTCTTATCTGAACATGGTGAAAGTATCAAAACGCACGGTCACCAACTAAATCCACATAATCCATATGAGAAAAGCCAGCCTCTAAACGAGCTGTTTGGACTTCCCTAAAGGCTGAAACATACGTCCGCCTCGACTTGGAGCCTTGCCGGCGGCAGCTGGTCCTATAAACTCAAACGTCAGCTTGATGAGGGGTCTCAGGAGAGTCCCCAGCAAAATTAGTAAATTGTGTGATTTCACTAGGATTTCAATGACTAGAAGTTAGTCCAAGGAGATAATGTAGTGAATATACTTGGTATAGCTTTCACTCTCTCCTGTTATCTCCCCATCTATATTATATTATACTCGCGCTGTTCACATCAGCTGCGTCGAGTGAGGCGCACCCCACGGTGCATTCGGCGAGGGGTTTGACGCGGAAGTATAAGTTAAGTTAAGTTATCCTTTATTTATCCCCATGGGGAAATTCATCCTCTGCATTTGACCCATCCTCTAGTAGGAACCTTCCTAGAACTAGGAGCAGTGGGCAGCTGCAGTGCAGCGCCCGGGGACCAACTCCTGTTCTTTTGCCAGTGCCTTGTTCAGGGGCACTGACAGGAGTATTATGTAACCCTAACATACATGCCTTTGATGGTGGGAGGAAACTGGAGCGCCCGGAGGAAACCCACGCGGACACGGGGAGAACATGCAAACTCCACACAGAAAGGACCTGGGACGGAGCGGGGTTTGAACCCAGGACCTTCTTGCTGTGAGGCAACAGTACTAACCACTGAGCCACCGTGCCGCCATGTGATTGTCAAGGCCTTAACTTTGTAGCATCACAAAGGTTCACTCATTGTCATTTTTGTAGGAAATAATACATGTTTTTTAAGTGATGCAGCCACTTCTAGTGACATGTGTGACCGTTTCAGCAGAGATGTGGCCCGAGATGTAGACTAGGCGCCCCCCCCCAACCACTTCCCCCCGGCTCTACAAGGAAGCGAGAGTGGAGACGGAAAGCCACTCAAAGCCGGTGAAACACGCGCACACACACACACACACACACACACACACACACACACACACACACACACACACACACACACACACACACACACACACACACACACACACACACAGTGCCAGAGATAGGGGAGAGGGGTGGGGAGAAGGGTATGACCCACGCAAACCTGCACCACTTACTTCAACACCCAAGTGGTTGAGCGGTTGTCATTGTATATTATATTAAAGAGACAGCGACAGAAACAACCTGTTTTTGGCAAGGCTCCGAGAGATGCTGGAAAATCAACCATGTAGGATTGAGAGTGGTTTTGCATTGGTACATGACACCACACACACACACACACACGCACACGCACACGCACACGCACACACACACACACACACACACACACACGCAGCTTTGAATGGACCTCAAGACATCAAATAAAACAGTGGAAAGTGGAGAATGTAGGACCTATACATTCAATCATGATAGTGTAGAATTAGCTGTTCAACATCATCAGACGTACAAATGGAGGGACATCTGTACAGAAATGTGGCCAGTGTCATTTATAAAAAAAGCGCTTTGTTAGCCATGATGCTGGCGGTTCAGTCATGTGAATGTGGTCCAGACTGGGAACTGAAGCCCGTCACAACAGAACCGAAACCGCTGAAAAATGCCATCCACATAACCCACAATCTTTGAGTGCAAATATTGCATGTCTCCGCTTGAGGTGCGCTTCATTAGGGCCGGCCGACACAGAAAGCCATGCTGCATGATTCTATTCGGAAAGGTTTCAATGGGCTTTGACGAGTGAAATCAAGCGCATAGCGGACTGTGGTGTCACGGAGGCGCTGATGAGATCCTACGCTCATTTGCATGAGAGGCCAGGGCACCCTTCACAAAGCAGCCAGGGCACCCTTCACAAAGCAGCCAGGGCACCCATCACAAAGCAGCCAGGGCACCCTTCACAAAGCAGCCAGGGCACCCATCACAAAGCAGCCAGGGCACCCTTCACCAAGCAGCCAGGGCACCCTTCACAAAGCAGCCAGGGCACCCATCACAAAGCAGCCAGGGCACCCTTCACCAAGCAGCCAGGGCACCCTTCACAAAGCAGCCAGGGCACCCATCACAAAGCAGCCAGGGCACCCATCACAAAGCAGCCAGGGCACCCTTCACCAAGCAGCCAGGGCACCCTTCACCAAGCAGTCAGCACACCCTTCACAAAGCAGCCAGCGCACCCTTCACAAAGCAGCCAGGGCACCCTTCACAAAGCAGTCAGGGCACCCTTCACAAAGCAGTCAGGGCACCCTTCACAAAGCAGTCAGGGCACCCTTCACAAAGCAGCCAGGGCACCCTTCACAAAGCAGCCAGGGCACCCTTCACAAAGCAGTCAGGGCACCCTTCACAAAGCAGTCAGGGCACCCTTCACAAAGCAGTCAGGGCACCCTTCACAAAGCAGCCAGGGCACCCTTCACAAAGCAGTCAGGGCACCCTTCACAAAGCAGCCAGGGCACCCTTCACAAAGCAGCCAGGGCACCCTTCACAAAGCAGTCAGGGCACCCTTCACAAAGCAGCCAGGGCACCCTTCACAAAGCAGCCAGGGCACCCTTCACAAAGCAGTCAGCGCACCCTTCACAAAGCAGTCAGGGCACCCTTCACAAAGCAGCCAGGGCACCCTTCACAAAGCAGCCAGGGCACCCTTCACCAAGCAGTCAGGGCACCCTTCACAAAGCAGCCAGGGCACCCTTCACAAAGCAGCCAGGGCACCCTTCACAAAGCAGTCAGGGCACCCTTCACCAAGCAGCCAGGGCACCTTTCACAAAGCAGTCAGGGCACCCTTCACCAAGCAGCCAGGGCACCCTTCACAAAGCAGTCAGGGCACCCTTCAGAAGGCAGCCAGCCTATAGTCAACATGGCCTCTCATCTCTATATCACCTGCTCGCACGTCTTCTCTTTCCCCACACACACACACACACACACACACACACACACACACACACACACACACACACACACACACACACACACACACACACACACAGAGTTCCCCCCCCCCCCCAGTAGCTGCTCTCCAGCCTCCTTAGTATTCTGATGTGGTTGGTGATTCTCTGTCAACATTTGACTTCACAGGCGATGGGGATCAGACTCACACAGAGGGAGGCCACCTGTCTGTGGCTCCCTGCTGCAAAGGACTGTGGGTAGACAATAACCTGTCTGTGGCTCCCTGCTGCAAAGGACTGTGGGTAGACAATAACCTGTCTGTGGCTCCCTGCTGCAAAGGACTGTAACCTGTCTGGGGTTCCCCGCTGCAAAGGCCTCTGGGTAGACAATAACCTGTCTGCGGCTCCACGCTGCAAACAACTATGGAATACTAAATTTTATGTTTTTTTATTATCTGTCCCTGATGTCAGGGCTGAATTAAGCAAATGCATCTTCACGGACTGTGTTTTATTTATTTAGTCAAGACATTAACACATTTGACCAGTAATTGGGCTTCTTCCTCTTTCTTTAAGCATTTAAAAAATGCTACGTTCCTCTCTCCTTTACCTGATTTTGAGTGTATTTTGATTTTGCTGGTCTGCAACTTTTATGTTTCATGAATTGATACTGCATCCTCTAAGCTAAATGGTCTCCCTTGAAAATAAATGTAAATTTAAATGGGACTAATAAGGTAAAATGACAAGGCTATAGGTATATTACCAAAGGACAAATGTAACATTACTTTAAGTCCTATTACATTGCTATCACAATCTTCAGGGACAGTCATTACATTTATAGTCACATCTTAAAGGGACACTCCGCCGATTTTCAATGCTGATTTATTTTGCACATAATCTCACACATAATAAAACTATAAACAGTTTTTCAGACATTTAGTTGATTTGAGTGAAGTTGTGGACCAGTGATGTCATTCCTGCACAAATGACATCACAATTTGATTCAAATCAAATCTCAATAACTGTCAAACTAAATGAATGTCTGAAAAACTGTTTAAAGTATTCTGATACTTTTTTAATCATACAAAGCTGGTTGAAAATCGGTGGAGTGTTGCTTTAAGTTAGCTAATGCTAGCAAAATGCTAGCTAACTAGCTAGCAAACATATCACTACATCAAGAGGAGTTAGCCAATCAGATCACCAACTTCCTCCATGTCTGGCTAACGATAATTCATGTCACCGATATCTCGATTTGTATCTAACACTTTTTAATTTGCCTTTTATGTTGTGTGTGTGCGTGCGTGTGTGTGTGTGTGTGTGGTGTTGCCAACCTTAATAATGAAGTGAAACCACCAGTGCTGTGGGGAAGTCACGCTGTTTCCTTCGTGTTTCAGCGTGACTTTAGACCACAAGACGGAACCCCTCTCTGCTCAGTGTCTGACATGCCCACATGATCCAACGTGTCCACTCCCCACGCACTCACAGCTCATTGGCTGCCCACTCCCCACGCACTCACAGCTCATTGGCTCTCCACTCCCCACGCACTCACAGCTCATTGGCTGAGAAGCCAATGTCAGCCAGGAGCGCGATGCAAAAGGAGGCCACTGGGTTTTCTGTCACCGAGTCAACTGGAGAGCAGAAGACCAGAGGACCGGAGACAGGCTGGGAGGAGAGGCAGGTGAGGGGGAGTTCAGTGTTAAAGGGACAGCTCACCATAAAATCCAAAATACATATTTTTCCTCTCACCTGTAGTGCTATTTATCCATCTATATTGTTTTGTGTTAGTTGCCTGAGTTTTGGAGATATCAGCTGTAGAGATGGTTGCCTTCTCTTCAATATGTACAATAGAACTTGATGGCACTCGGCTTGTTGTACTCAAAGAAACAAAAAAATACATTTGAAAAACTCAACAGCAATGTCTCTTTCCAGAAATCATGACCCGGTTACTCAAGATAATCCACAGACCTTGTTATGAGCAGTTTCATGTAGGAACTATTTTATTTTGTATGAAGCTAGCAGCTAGCGGGTGTAGTTCGGTCAAAAGAAAATAGTTCCTACATGAAACTGCTCATAACAAGGTCTGTGGATTATCTTGAGTAACCGGGTCATGATTTCTGGAAAGAGACATTGCTGTTGAGTTTATCAAATGTATTTCTTTGGCACTTTGAGCACCACAAGCCGAGTGCCATCCAGTTCCATTGTATTGGAGAGAAAGCAGAAACTCTGCGGCCGATATCTCCAAAACTCAGGCAAATAACACAAAAATATAAAGATGGATGCACTGCAGGTGAGAGGGAAAATATGTATTTTGGATTTTAGGTTGAGCTGTTCCTTTAAGTAACATATACGCATGAAGATGAGGTTTGCTAGTTCCTTTATCTTCATTTGGCCCTAACCTTTAAATGGTTGTGCATGTTCTATAAACATTAATGAACCGTAATTAACCATTTATTAATGCTTTGTGAGAATGAATATAATGACCCAATTAAAATGTTTGGGTGAACTATAATTCCTCTAGGAGGACTGAGCGGCAAATTAAGTGTTTGACCAGACCCCCTGAAACCTACGACCGTGCCTTGAATATAAAATGTTATGGTTACTAATGTTATTACTGTTATTGTCAATTACAATGAGGTGAATTAGAAATACAGTAGAATAAATATATGATATGATCATGAACATTAAGCTTACTTCCCACCTGTAGCGTCCTCCAGGCGAACATCTTGCCCCTCGCCATATCGGGCCACACTAGACGTCGCATAAAAAACTCAACTGTACTGTTTGTTTTCTTTTCTATTCTCCTCAGATCTGCCATGACCAACAGTGTCATCAGCAGCAGCTAGTCTCCACATCAGAGTAACTCAGCAGGATGGTCACCATGCCAGGGACAGGACGTCGCTCTCCAGATTTTCACTGGAGTTTCCCTGTCCTCCTTCTGTCCTGTCTGCTTCATATTAACCCCTTGCTGGCTTACTCACTGAACAACTGCACTGTGGCTTACTCTGACCAGGTGGCTGATGTTAATGTTTTATGCCAGCGGCATGACCTCACTGCCGTTCCTGACGACATTCCAACAAAGGCAACATCAATAGATCTCTCGTACAATCACCTTTTAAAGATCAACAGGACAGACTTTAGATATTTTTCAAAGCTCAGAGCTCTATATTTGTTTTCTAATTTGCTTTCACATATAGATGATGGAGCGTTTGTGGACTTGGCAGAGTTAAGGGTGCTTAACATTGACAGAAATCATCTTACAAACCTGACACACAAAATGTTTCAGGGTCTGTCCAGTTTAATAGAGCTATCACTGGAAGTAAACCACATTGAATATATATCTCCCTTGGCTTTTCAGTCACTGCTGAACTTAAAGACAGTATCACTGTCCTATAACAACCTACAGCAAATGGCTGACATTATCCCTCTCTTACAACTACCAAGCTTACATCACTTGGATATTAGAGGTAACTTCAACTTCACCTCTTTTCAATCGAATGACCTGCAGTTTAACTTCTCAGAGCTCAGAGTGTTGGCCTTAGGTCCACTGAAGAAGTTCAACATCACAAGAGACATATTTCCTCATCTTCAAAGTATCGACCTGTTAAACAGTGGAGACATTGAGTGGGACGTACCAGACAAGTCTTTTTTAAGGAGCTTAACTGATTTGTATTTAGAAGAAGGAAAGAGTTTTGAGGCCTACAGAGAGGTGCTGCAGACTGCTGATTCAGTGGAACATCTATGGCTATTGGGTATGAGCATAGCTATGGATACGTTTGACATTGCCTGCCAAATTCCTGCGCTGAGAACTCTTAAGGTGGGGGGCAATCCCAATTTCACTGCTGTGGATGATAAACTGCTGCAGTCTTGCACTCAGCTTACTGAGCTGGATTTAAGCGGCATTGGTCTGACTAACCTGTCTAAAGATTCACTTAGATCCATGAAGCAGCTCAGGCGTCTGGACCTCACTCAGAACAGACTGTCTGAAGTGCCTCTTGCACTCAGAGGCATTTCCACACTTGAAAGCCTAGATCTGAGTTGGAATTTTATTGTGGAGCTACGTTGCTCCGACTTCCTGAATCTGACAGGATTGATAAAACTTAATCTGAACGGCAATCTTATTTCAGAACTCAAGGGATGTGTTTTTCAAAATTGGAATAGTTTGAAAGTATTAAATATAGGACACAACAATGTTTGTAGCTTCAAACTAAGCCTAGCTAGCTACCTACCGAAACTAGAAGTTTTGAATTTATCTGGGCAATTTGCAAGGATCACAAAGGGACATTTTAGAAATGTGTCTTCCCTCAGGTCTTTGGTTTTAGAATCAGACATTCGATCAGAGCTGCATGGTTGGTCTTTTGAAGGACTGGATTATCTCAGGACTCTCAATCTGTCAATAATCTCTAGTTCCAGGATACTAGGCTTAGACTGGTTCACAAGACTGCAACAATTAGAAAATCTAACACTAAATGTGATTTTAGAAGGGGACGACATCAGAAGATCTTATGAGAACAATGAGCTACCTTTCACACATTTATCTTCCTTGAAGAATCTTACAATCAAACTTCATCAACTTGATGATCACACGTTTAAGATCCCACCAGATCTGCTTAAAGGTCTGAAATCTTTAGAGCACTTTGAAGCTGAGAATGTCTTCACCAATTCATCAATATCACCAGACACATTTAAATACACTCCTCATCTGAAGAGTCTTGTAATGAGCAACAGTGATCTGTCAGATCTGACCCCTGAACTGTTTCAGTCAATCCCAAACCTGGAGGCTCTGGATCTTTCCAACAGTAAACTCAGGTCATTGGATTTTCTGGCCAAGGCAAACCTGAGTAAACTCACCTGGTTGAAAGTGAGTCAGAATGAACTGACAGTGATCGATGAGACTGTCTTCTTATATTCCCTCCCTGCCCTAAAATATCTGGACCTGCTTGATAACCCTTTCAGTTGCTGCTATAATTCTCGCTTTAACAATTGGGTGCAGATAAACACTCAAACACAGGTTGTTAATGCCCACCAATACACTTGCACTGATCCTCGTAGTAAAAGGGTAACGTTGCTAGACTTTGACCACTTTGGCTCCTGTTGGATGGAGGCTAGCTTCCTTTGCTTCATTTGCAGCACTTGTGTGATTGTTCTTACTCTGCTCACATCCTTTACCTACCACTTTCTGAGGTTGCACCTCGCCTACACCTACTACCTCTTCCTGGCCTTCCTTTATGACAGCAGGAGGAGGAAGAAGGGAGCTCCTCTCCGCTATGATGCCTTCATCTCCTACAACTTTCACGATGAAGCCTGGATTCTCAGAGAGATGCTTCCCGTGCTGGAAGGAGAGCAGGGCTGGAGACTCTGTCTGCACCACAGAGACTTCCAACCAGGTAGAGGCTGTCTGTCTGTCTGTCTGTCTGTCTGTCTGTCTGTCTGTCTGTCTGTCTGTCTGTCTGTCTGTCTGTCTGTCTGTCTGTCTGCCTTCCTGTCTGTCTGTCTGTCTGTCTGTCTGTCTGCCTGTCTGTCTGCCTGTCTGTCTGCCTGCCTGTCTGTCTGTCTGGCTGTCTGTCTGCCTGTCTGTCTGTCTGTCTGTCTGTGTGTCTGTCTGTCTGTCTGTCTGTCTGTCTGCCTGCCTGTCTGTCTGTCTGCCTGTCTGTCTGTCTGTCTGTCTGTCTGTCTGTCTGTCTGTCTGCCTGTCTGTCTGTCTGTCTGCCTTCCTGTCTGTCTGTCTGTCTGTCTGCCTTCCTGTCTGTCTGTCTGTCTATCTGTCTGCCTGTCTGTCTGTCTGTCTGCCTGTCTGTCTGTCTGTCTGTCTGTCTGTCTGTCTGTCTGTCTGTCTGTCTGTCTGCCTTCCTGTCTGTCTGTCTGTCTGCCTTCCTGTCTGTCTGTCTGTCTGTCTGTCTGTCTGTCTGTCTGCCTTCCTGTCTGTCTGTCTGTCTGTCTGCCTTCCTGTCTGTCTGTCTGTCTGTCTGTCTGTCTGTCTGTCTGTCTGTACTGTATATCGGTGTGCTGATATTGGCCTGGCCATCACCAATACAATGAAGGGTATCAGTCTGTAAAACCTACAATAAAACCTGCCTCATTTACTTTAAAGCCCCTGTAAAGGCAATTCCCTGATTTTGAATTTGTGGTCTTGAATGCAAATATAATCTTATAAAAACTATATACAAAATATAGTGGGCAATCTTTCAAAAGTCCTGAGAAATGATTTGAGCAGCCTGATTAGTTGTTTTTGAGCTCTGTTTTATAATAGTTGTGAACGTTTTTCTAAACTCATAATTGTGGTGGGAAATTATGTGATGGTAAGCTGTGAATCGTATAAATAGATATTTGAGACTGGGTTGCGAGAGGCTGCAAGGAGCTGATAACCCATCTAAGAATTTAATTGTCCGGTGTTTTGGTGTCCCAGATGGTCTAAAATTTTGACCAAATTTAGTAGCGCTGTTTACATTCTCTGAAAGTCATTTAGACTCTAAATGACTTTCAGAGAATGTAAACACAGCTACTTATGATGTTGCTTCTTGAATTATAGCAAAGCACGACACCGCCATCTAGCCTTCTGGTGGTCTATGGTCATGGAAACCAAGGAATTAGCGAGGCCCACACATTATCATATATCTAGGGATGTAACGATAACCGGTTTGAATGATAACCGTGATAAAATTCCTTACAATAACCGTATCGTTTCAAATTTTCATTATCATTAAAACCGTGGTATACCGTGATTATAGTGCTTTGAAAAACATGGTAAATACTGTCCATCATCAACCAAAGTTGGCAACAGTCTCCCAGATCAGATACAAATGTGCAGCCTTGGAGAAATGATTTCAGTGAGTGTATCAATCCTTTTTGCATCTGAGTTTTCAATATAAAACATTGTAAAATGATTTCAGTGAGTCTCTCAGTACTTTTTGAACATTTTTAGCAATTTTTTACGAATACCGTGATAATATGATAACCGTGATAATTTTGGTCACCATAATCGTGATGTGAAATTTTCATACGTTACATCTCTACATATACCCACGTCAACTGCGTTGGGTCAGTCACCACAAATATTAAATATGTAATGGTGGAGAGGTTCGAGCCACCGTGCCTCGACAATATTGTTGTGACCTCAGATTGATAGTCAGAGCAAAGTAGAGGAGGCAGATCAGAGCTAAGGAGAGAGGTAGAAGGGATTATTAAATCATTCAGTAGAAATCAGTGATTTTCCCGTTGCCCCCCCAGGTAAGCCCATCATCGAGAACATTACAGAGGCCATCTACGGCAGCAGGAAGACCATCTGTGTGATCAGCCGTCGCTACCTGGAGAGCGAGTGGTGCTCCAGGGAGATCCAGATGGCCAGGTGGGGGCGCTGCCTCTCTGTTCTCACATACAGCAGCACTTTTTGTACTGTCTCCCCACTTCCCCGAGCCGCTCAGTCCTTTTCGAGGAATTATAGTTCACCCAAACATTTTAATTGGGTCATTCTACTCATGATCATGCCAGTACAAACTCAGGTGTTTTTTTCTTCATACAACTTACCTGTAGTTCTACAGGCTTGCTGATGGATGAGCTTCTTCCAGTAAAAAAATAGAATAAGCGTCCATCAAATAATAATAATATTAATAATGATTGGATTTATATAGCGCCTTTCCAAGGCTCAAAGCGCTTACACAGAATCATTATTCGTTCACACCATTCGTACCGGTGGTTCAGAAGCGTGGCAGCCACACATTGGCGCTCAAAGGCCCCTCCGAACCACCATCATTCATGTCTACATTCATACCAATCATACTATTCATGTCTACATTCATACCAATCATACCAATCATACCAGGCAAGGAGGGTTAAGTGTTTTGCCCAAGGACACAACGACAGCAGCTGGGAGGGAGCGGGGATTGAACCGCCAACCCTTGGGTCATTGGCCGACCTGCTCTACCTCCTGAGCTAAAGCCACCCCAAATGACTCCATAAAGCTTGTGATAACAAACCTCACGAGATGGAACACACAAACCTAGGCCACCGTGGTCTAGTGACGTTTGGTAATGCAGAAGTGCGTGCAATGACGATTGGCAATGATTTTAATGAAATAATGGATCAAATTACGTTCCCCCCACGAGTCATAGAGTCATCGTCAGGCATCAGAAGACTTTGATTATACTATAGACACGGTTTATGGAGAAATTGTATGGACATTTATTGCCTTGTTCTATGCAGACTGTCCAGCTCCCTAGAGTTCACTTGAAGAAGCTTCTTCAGCAGCGAGCCTGGAGAACTATGAGTTAGTACTGGCATGAGTCGATAATGATCACATTTTTGGGGGGTCAATATTCCTTTAAAGGCCCATGGCACACCAATAAAACATTCTACAATAATGGTGTGCCATGGGTGTCTGTCCTTGTTTGTAGATATTTGGTCAGATTCCACATGCTCAATCCTCGTTTGTCTGTGTTTCGCCCGTGGCCCACCAATCAAACCTTATCCAACAACTGCCAGATAATTTTTGAATGGAGTGCCATGGGATTGACTCTCCTAACTGTACGTCCTGTCCCGTGCGTGCAGCTTCCGTCTGTTAGACGAGCAGAAGGATGTGTTGATCCTCTTGTTTCTGGAGGAGATCCCGGCCTGGCGGCTGTCTCCCTGCTACCGCATGAGGAAGCTTCTGAAGAGACGCTCCTACCTGAGCTGGCCCCGGGCCGGCCAGCACCGGGGTCTCTTCTGGCAGAACGTAGGGAGAGCGCTGGAGGCGGGGGACGGTCCCGACAAGTCCAAACACCTCCTCTCTCGACTGTGAAGGCTCATGAAGTACGGCACAAACACAGCAGAATAATGCCTACCACTGAGTTGGGGGTGACCTGAAGGACTGCTAGAGAACTCTGACTACTAGGGGACATAAATCCCAATTGCAGTTTCAAGCTCCGGAGCGTAACAGTCATGTGGCTTGCGAGGGATTGTGGGAAAAGAGGGGGGACACATTGCTACATCTCTGGTTTAGCCTACGAGTTGCCTCTATGACCTGCCGGCGACCGCACACAGCTACCGCTGCTGCACCAACTAGCTAGCATACTCTTTTTATGTTGTAAAAAGTCACCGGTAGCGAGCACACTCAAGGGAACGATAAAAACTATTTTTTTGTGCACGGCAAAAACACGCTGGTAAGAAGAGAAAATGAGCCAGCAGACTAAAAAATGTCCTTTTGCAAGTTTTAATCTCTCATCTGGGCAGCAGCAGCAACGGACGTTTCAGCCCGCACAGGCATCTGGATAAGGTGAATAAGGGCTCAGTATTGGAAACGACGCAATATTTAGGAATACTCTGTGGCCCAAACTTTGAGTAACAACATTGTGCATGAGGTGGGTACAGTTTTATTGTGATTGATAACGTGTATGTTGCTTGCCAGCCATTTTAGCCGAGCGTGTAGTTGACTCAGGAGTTGCTACGCCGAGACTCAGAATGAAGAATGAAGGCTGAATCTCGTGTCGATTATACTACTAATCTACAGATCACCACATTTCAATAAATATAAAGTTTTTGCAGATTTTGAATTCTGTTGGTCATTTGTTTTGCTCTGTATGTATGCTGAATTGTTACGGATATCATCACATTTAATTTCAATAAATATAACACATTCAGATTTGAAGGCTGCTGGTCTGTTTTCCATCTTCCATCTCCATAGCTCCTCTCATCCTGGCATCATCTTTGTTGGCATCATTTATTGTTAAAAGCATTAAAACTTGCAAATAACAATATTCTCCGGTCACTGGTCACATGTTCAAATGGTTCAAAGCAAATCTCTCAAAGTCTCAACTCTGTCAGCATTTGGCTTGTGTTATGATATCCTAGGTTGAACATGGTCAAACTAATTATCAGCAATTGGGTAGGCAATAACCTGTCTGTGGCTCCCTGCTGCAAAGGACTGTGGGTAGGCAATAATCTGTCTGTGGCTCACTGCTGCAAAGGACTGTGGGTAGGCAATAATCTGTCTGTGGCTCCCTGCTGCAAAGGACTGTGGGTAGCAATAACCTGTCTGTGGCTCCCTGCTGCAAAGGACTGTGGGTAGCAATAACCTGTCTGTGGCTCCCTGCTGCAAAGGACTGTGGGTAGCAATAACCTGTATGTGGCTCCCTGCTGCAAAGGACTGTGGGTAGGCAATAACCAGTATGTGGCTCCCTGCTGCAAAGGACTGTGGGTAGCAATAACCTGTATGTGGCTCCCTGCTGCAAAGGACTGTGGGTAGCAATAACCTGTATGTGGCTCCCCGCTGCAAAGGACTGTGGGTAGGCAATAACCTGTCTGTGGCTCCCTGCTGCAAAGGATTGTGGGTAGGCAATAACCTGTCTGTGGCTCCCTGCTGCAAAGGACTGTGGGTAGGCAATAACCTGTCTGTGGCTCCCTGCTGCAAAGGATTGTGGGTAGGCAATAACCTGTCTGTGGCTCCCTGCTGCAAAGGACTGTGGGTAGGCAATAACCTGTCTGTGGCTCCCTGCTGCAAAGGATTGTGGGTAGGCAATAACCTGTCTGTGGCTCCCTGCTGCAGAGGACTATGGGTAGGCAGTAACCTGTCTGTGGCTCCCTGCTGCAAAGGATTGTGGGTAGGCAATAACCTGTCTGTGGCTCCCTGCTGCAAAGGACTGTGGGTAGACAATAACCTGTCTGTGGCTCCCTGCTGCAAAGGACTGTGGGTAGCAATAACCTGTCTGTGGCTCCCTGCTGCAAAGGACTGTGGGTAGCAATAACCTGTATGTGGCTCCCTGCTGCAAAGGACTGTGGGTAGGCAATAACCTGTATGTGGCTCCCTGCTGCAAAGGACTGTGGGTAGCAATAACCTGTATGTGGCTCCCTGCTGCAAAGGACTGTGGGTAGCAATAACCTGTATGTGGCTCCCCGCTGCAAAGGACTGTGGGTAGGCAATAACCTGTCTGTGGCTCCCTGCTGCAAAGGATTGTGGGTAGGCAATAACCTGTCTGTGGCTCCCTGCTGCAAAGGACTGTGGGTAGGCAATAACCTGTCTGTGGCTCCCTGCTGCAAAGGATTGTGGGTAGGCAATAACCTGTCTGTGGCTCCCTGCTGCAGAGGACTATGGGTAGGCAGTAACCTGTCTGTGGCTCCCTGCTGCAAAGGATTGTGGGTAGGCAATAACCTGTCTGTGGCTCCCTGCTGCAAAGGACTGTGGGTAGACAATAACCTGTCTGTGGCTCCCTGCTGCAAAGGATTGTGGGTAGACAATAACCTGTCTGACATGGACGGGGAGACCGAGATAGAGACATGAGGACAGAGATGCAGACACTGCCCAGTGGGAATTGCAAAATAACACTCATTGAACTTTTCAAATCTCTGTCGTGAAAATCTTCCTACTGCCCCTTTAACATTCATCTCATACACGTTTTGCTGTGAGATATGGCTTAGCTGGAGTACATTAACGCCTGACATTAAAATGCATCTCCGGGATACACACTGAAATTGGATCCCCCCCCCCACTTAAATGCAGATTGTGTCCTTTATGTCCTTTAAGACTGACAGTAAACACCTCGTCTTGTTTCATGAACAAGTATCCCGATTCTCGATGATCCATTTTTGACCAGTATGCTAAACATCCAATGTGTGTGTGTGTGTGTGTGTGTGTGTGTGTGTGTGTGTGTGTGTGTGTGTGTGTGTGTGTGTGTGTGTGTGTGTGTGTGTGTGTGTGTGTGTGTGTGTGTGTGTGTGTGTGTGTGTGTGTGTGTGTGTGTGTGTGTGTGAGAGAGAGAGAGAAGGAGAGAGAGAGAGATACACCCCTTATCACCCCTGTTGATTCCGCCTCCGGGGCAACTAAAGCTTAAAGGAGGACTTACCTCCAAAACACTTTTTTTCAGCTTTTAACCAATATATATGACTTTGGGGGTGATGTGTGAAGAATTCTGGTCAGAATTTCCACATTTGACACCAAACTGTTGCCATTTTACCATTTGTATCATTTTTCAGCAGCATACCTGGCATAAGCGCCCTCTAAGGGTCGAACGCTGCTTTTTTTTCTTTTCTCAAATGAATGGGATATTTGATACGTCATGACGTCACGATGAACCAAAGACTATGGGATTTCAAGATAGTTACTCCCCTACTCCCCCTGTACCCTTTCGGCTCCTCACAACTCCAAGCCTATTGCCATGATGTCACTTGACCTGTTAATTTATTACAATCGCCTGTTATTTTCCTACCAACTCCTATGTAACACAATACTATCAATAAACGCCACTATAATCATAAAAGGAAGGACATAGCAAGTAAATCATTCCCAACCTTTTTCATACTAAGGGGCCCTATGATGAGATTTGGTCTCATGTAAATCTTATTTTTTATTTTTTATAGCCTAGATATGATTTTGTCCAGAATTCCATATAATTAGGTTGAGAGACAACGAATGCTGGAATCCTCTCAAGGACGACTGGTGGTCTTCTGTGCCCCTTTTCGCTGGGGACACAGAGCTGCTGCACTGACTGCCCAGAGGGAGGGAGGGGTTTATTGTGTGTTTGCAGCAATCAGCTCCGAGAGCCCAGCATCAAAGTGAGAGCCTCAATTTCATCCTTCCGCAAACAAATCTTATCGCAGCGCACATGTAAAATATAACGCTATACTACGACGTGACAACGTGACAAAGCTGGTCTAAACACATCGGCTACTATAATAACGTCACTGTGTACAAGCAACGCCAACTTTTCAGGAAATGTCAGCAGAGCAGAGCGACTGGGGACTGGGGGGGGGGTTGACTCGCTGTGTGTGTGTTTTGCTGCGCGGAATGGATTTGATCAGGCAAGTAGCTCCTGTGCTCTTAAAATACTGAACACCACGTTGTCATATTTGACATATGTCTTCATTGTAGACAGTTTATCGCTGAATGTGTCATTACATTATAAATATCTTACCTGAATAAGCTCAAATGCTGTTAGAGGATTATCACACCGAGTCTGATGCCCTTTCTGCGGCCACACAGCAGCTCGTAGGCACCCTGCCTTTTAGAGCGCGAGCACGAGCTGCTGTGTGCTCAGGCAGCGGGGACGCGCGGGTGGAGCTCTTCACAGGTCTGACACTGCCCTGCCTGCAGTAACTTTTAACAAGAATCACGAAAAGCCCCAAAACGCAAATTAAAAACGGATTTCATTGCGCGGTTTATCTCTAGTTAGACGAGGGAATTACGTGGAGAAATCTCTCATTGTGTTACCCCAGAGCGAGAGGTTTGTCCTATTGTGGGTGTGCTGCTGTTAACGAGCCCATGTCACTTTGCTCTCGTAACGTAGTTTGAGTAGTTTCCATAGAGATACATGCAGAAAAATAATTAAATTTCTAGTTCGCCACTGAATTACCAAATTGATATAACTTTCAACCATTTTGAGCAAAGCTCTTTCCAAACAGGCCACCAGCGTTGGCTAGTTGTTGATATTTATAAAGATATGGCCCCTCTCAAATAAATTATTTTTGAGGCAGTAGGCAAACTCTAATGGCGTCGATTTCCGAAAAATAATCTTGACTCGAACACAGCCAAAGAGTCCAGTATAGACAAGAGCATATGTCATTTCTTGTTTTTTTCCATAGGTATTTTCAAATCACTGTTCTAATACATATCTAGGGGGTAAGTCCTCCTTTAAGAACACACTAAGATTGTGATGTTCAACTGATGTCCATTTTTAATCTTGATATTAGCATTGTTCGGTGGATTATGGACTTCCTGACATGTAGGCCCCAGAGGTCAGGGGTCAACGGTGCCTTGTCACAGCAGTGCCTATCTTCCACTGGGGCACCACAAGGATGTGTTCTCTCTGATTTACTGTTCATCCTCTATATACCAACGATTGTAGGAGTCTGTATAGTGAGACATCCTAAATATGCAGACGACAAAGTCATCATCAGTCTACTCCAAGAAAAAGACACATGTCACCGGCCTGTTGTGGACGACTTTGTGTGCATTGGTGTAATGATCATTGTCTGAAGCTGAATACCACCAAAATGAAAGACATGGCCATTGACTTTAGAGA
>NW_028152148.1:65000-74457 GCF_964638095.1 Poromitra crassiceps
ATTCACCTATGGTCGTTCAAAACAAGAACAAAGTGGGATTTTCCAGTTTCCAGTATTCTTCTTCTGAGCCTAAATTGAATGGAGGCTAACAGCAAGATTCACTGCCGGGCTGTGGTGCCACTCCTGGATACTCCTGAGTACCGTGATAAATCACAACCTCTTCACTCTTCACAGTTTGGGAAATCTTTATTGAATAGAGAGGCAAAGTGACCGCCTACTTCCTGCTTCATCACTGTACCAGAGATTTTCATCCACCATTTATTTTCCCATAGACATTTTGTAAAATGCGTATAAAAATAATTTTACTTCGTCAAACCAAACGGTTGAGCTATATCTAGAATCGGGAGAGACCATAGAACATTTCACTCGGACCAAAACTAAAAAAACGACATCGAAAAACTATTTTCTTTAAATCCGCAATTTTTTTTACGTTTTGGTCCGAGTTAAATGTTATGCGGTCTCTCCTGTTTCTAAATATATCTGGACCGTTTGACCAAGTAAAACTATTTTTATACGCTTTTTACCAAATCTATGGGAAAATAAATGGCGGATGAAAATCAGGTGGTACAGTGCTGAAGCAGGAAGTAGGCGGTCACTTTTTTCCTCTCTATAGGTATCTTCATCTTGATTAGTGTGTTGATTAGGCTTTGGAGGGGGTCTTGGAAGGACGCTCCTGATTGTACTACTTGACTGAGGGAGGAGGGAGAAATGCAAAATGCAATCAGTTCTCGTCCCACCTCTCTCTCTTCCTCTCTCCTCATCATCACATCACACTCCATCGCGTGCCTGGAGTTCCGGCGCGCGCGGCATGTTCGGCGTAGCCCCGGCAGCGTAGATATGATTACACTGACCTCGCGTGATTTCGTGCAATCAGCACCCTGACAGCTTGTGTGAAATGTGTATTGTTCAGTTTCAAAAGGCTACGGGGGCTCCAGAATAGATCTGCGGGGTAAGAGATGGCGGATGTCATTAAGCAGACAGTTGCGTATGAAAAGGCCTCCGGCTCCTTCAGGGCTTGTGGAACGTGTTAATCAGTGCATGTGTCGAACAAAGCGCGTTTGTAATAAACGAGGCTTCAAAGGCACCCCCGGCAGAGGAGCCAATCAGAGTTGATTGATTTCATGGTTGTTGATTTTGCCTTACATGTTCATAATAAAACATCACCATAAAAAAAATATATAAAAAATTCCTCCCACATTGAACTAGGGGGGAGGGACTATGGGTTGTTGTCGTTCATTTGTCCATCCATCCATCACACACGATATGTCAGACAGGTTTTTTTCCCCCAATATTTTATTTTTCAATTTTCAGAATACCAAAAAACAAAAACAAACAAACTCAGACACAAGGAAAGAAATGAGTGCATCCTTGTAGCTCATCTGGTAGCACGTACCAAGAAGGCTAATTTAGAAAATGGTCGGGGGGGCCACTCGGCACCCTATCACGGGCCGCATCTGGCCCCCGGGCCACAAGTTGAGTATCACTGCTCTACTGTCACAGCTCGCTGGACAGAGACTAGGGGCAGCGTTGGATGCCAGCGTGCACCCCTCATACAATGAGGCTCATTGAAAAGGTGATTTTCTGCCTGTCTAACACAATAACTCAGCTTGGAATATGAAACCCTCCTGCTATAGAAAGATTTTAGACTTTGACAATGGGAATCATCCCTGCAGCCTACCAGGTGTGGTGAGAAAATAATAACTTCTAATTGTTTTCTTTCATTTAGGGATTTTTTCCCTCACCTATACCTTGTGTATATTAGGCGATTCCATTTGTACTGGGAGCTGGGGATTTCACGGTTCAAAGGTCAGGATTGGAACGCCCCATGTGATGTCACCTGCCCTCGGATTTCTCCGCCGAACTCGGGGGAGCCTCACCAGGCCCATCTCAAAAATTCAAGAAGGTGGCAGGTCTGCCCTGCTTGCTGGGCACAATGTTGCATATAAATAGTGACAGAATATGTTTATATATGACAAAAAATAAACAGTTATACTATAAACACGGAGGTGTGTAGCACTTTAAACATTTACAGGTTTTATGAATTTTTTTCCTAAAGCTTTTTATTTTTTAAAACTGGCTCCATGCGGTGGGGCAGCGCTTACCACTGCCCCACCGTACCCCCCCGGTTTTATGCATTTTTAACTATGCCTATAAGAAGTGTAGCCTAGCCTACTAATTCTCTAGCCTAGTGCAGTAACCTTGCGTCACCAGTCTCTCTCAATGGAGAGAGAGCCTGGTAGCCATTACTACGGGGAATGGCATCCGCCCTAAGACCCTGTGTTTCCGGTGGCCTTTCCGCTTTGTCCCCAATAGAAGGATGGTTTTATAAGGGGGCACGGTGGCACAGTGGTAAGCGCTGTCGCCTCATAGCTAGAAGGTCCTGGGTTCGATTCCCACCTGGGGCGCTGTGAGCGCTAAAGGAGTGCGTGCCCGTCCGCATGTCCTCGAGTGCCCACCGCCCGGGTGGGGTCGTCAAAAAAGGGCCTTTCTGTGTGGAGTTTGCATGTTCTCCCCGTGCCCCCTGGGGGTTTCCTTCATATAGGAACCCCTTCACCAAAACCTGCAATATCCTGGTCGCTGAAGTGGTGCCTCCTCTGGTCGTTCGGGGCGCCTGTTCGCATGGAGGGGGAACTCGTTGGAATAGCGCGATCCTCCCACGTGCTATGTCCTACCGGTGAAGCTTCCCCTGTCAGGTGAAAAGAAGCGGCCCATGTCTCGGAGGAAGCATGGAGCCAGTTTCGGCTCTCCCCAGATCGGCAGATGGTGGAGCAGCAACCAGGATAAATACATTACAAATTAGCACTAACGAGGGATAAAAATGGGACAAAAAAAATCTGGAAAAAAATATACATATAGAATAGAAGGATGGTTTTATATGGTGTTAGTGCTTATCCTTTTATTTTTGTAGCTACATAGCGCATCACATTTATTTACGTTACTATGACGCCCCGTTTTCAGAGCAGAATTGTTTTTTTGGAGCTGTTCCCGGCGTCATCTGCTGAATGACATGGTGCGTTGGCACGGAACGAGCTTTTGGCCGCAGACTATTGGTGCGTTCATGTCCTCAGATATATCGTATTTACCAGTGGTGACGTGGTCATTACGACAGGACACCGTTCAAGTGCTCTTGGTTGGAAAGAGCAACAAACATGGACGCCAGAAGTAAGGTTGTTTTCTCGTTGCTGGTGTTTTCTTACCAAAAGCAAGTAGTGTGTGCAACTACTAAAATAAATAATAGCTATGAACAGAATAATGATATATATGACTTTTTACAGTCAATTGGTGACACAGAGTCTATACTTTCCGCCATTGTTGTAGTCCAGGAATCCTCGCGCAACATCCCTGCTCGGAAACTCTGTTTCAATTTTTGTGCCGGCTCCATAACAGCTATGCTGTTTTACATGCGATCGGGTTGAAACTTTCAGGGGTGTAAAAAAGAACACCACTGACGGAGCCAGATTTTCTAATTAGGTGATTGCCCTAATTACCTAATGATATGATGTCATCAGTGACGATGTCATCAGTGATGATGTCATCAGTGATGTCATAAAGTCCTGGAAGTGATGTCATCAGTGATGTCACTTGAGCAATTGTGCATTGTGACATCACTGATGGTGTCATAGGCATTGTGACATCATCAGTGATGTCATAAGTGAAATTGTGATGTCATCAGTGATGCGAAGTTGTGACAACATCACTCATGTCATAAGAGCATGTGAGCCCGCACAGCGGTCGAGCTCGGCTCAGCTGCATATCGGTCGAGCTGCGTATGCGAGCTGCAGGACCAGCTTGGCGAGCTGCAGGGCGGGCAAGCCCGCACAGCAGGCTAGCCTAGGAATCAAGCGCGCTCAATGCCTAGTTTCCGAAATTCCCACTCGTGAATACGTCATTGAAGGGCGCTCATGTGCACAACTCATAAATATGGTAAATACAATATAGGAGCACATGAACGCAGGATACTAGTGCAGTGGTTCTCAAAGTGGGGTCCAGCCCCCCCCCCCCCCCAGGGCAAGGGTCCTTGAGGGGGTTCCAGGGGGTCCCCCAGTAAAAATGGGAATCATTTATTTTCACTATAATTCCATAAAGTAGTAACACAATGACAGAATGTATAACTATTTTGGTAATGTCTTTAATACACTTAAAAATCGCATCAAATGGGGGTCCTGGTCCACACACACGCACACGCACACGCACACACACACACACACACACACGCACGCACGCACGCACGCACGCACGCACGCACACACACACACACACACACACACACACACACACACACACACACACACACACACACACACCGAATGGGGTGGATTCTATTTATTTAGTAGCTATTATTGTAGTTCAATTGAGTTCATTGGATTAGCCTACTGGTTGGGTTAGGGTAGGCCTATTAAAATTAAATCAACATCGTCGGAGTTTACGACAATGAGTGTCTACGACAATGAACGAAACGTTTTACGGCAGGCATCTTCGTGTGGGAAAAGGATCAGGCAGCCGGCTGGTTCACAAGTGTGCTGCTCTCATTGATTTCTTTCTAAACAGATAGACATTTACCTTTTCTAACCCTTAGAAATGGATGTCGGTGAGCTCCTGAGCTACCAGGTAGGCATTTCATCCTGCTCGTCAGCCTGCTAGCTTGTTATTTCATTCATTGGGTTCATTGGGTTGTATGTTCTGTCATGCTAGCAAGCAGGCTACGTATTTAGTTAGGTTAGTTGTAATGGTTAGCGTTACTTTCTAATTACTTCGACTTTGTCCTGCCTGTGACTGCCAGTGTATTGCGTCCATTGCTTATTGCTAACGTACTTGACAAGAGACAAACTTAATTCTGTCCCTGGCTAACGCTAGGTCTATCAGTGAGTGTAACTTGGCAGTTAGCATGCTAGTGTCACAGGCTACTCTATACAATAACGCTACTGCAGCTGCTGGGTACCACACATGACGCCCATACTAGCTTATACAGGTGGTGACTGAGTATTGTTTATCAACAGTCCTAGAAAAAGAAGTATGACCAACACACACACACCATCCGTGTACTGTGAAACTAGAGGGGTGATCTCTATGTCTCCAAGCTACACAGATAGCCCCGATAACGTTTACTATATTGTGTGAAGAACTCAAGATTGGATTAAAAAAACTTGCCAAACTCCATTCAAGAATGTGTACATTTAATGCTGATTTACTTATTGGCAAACGTACACACGTAATAGAGGATGACTGAAGAAATTGATAGTGTTCACTTGCTACTTACCTGGCAAGGCTGGCATACTGTAGACTGAAAATAACAGATGAGCCAATTCTAAATACTACGTGCTGCTGTGAGTGTGGATAGAGTATATGAGAAACAGAACAGTGAATCCTAAGGATTTGTGGAAAGCTATTAAGTCATGTTCTCTAAGTTAAGTTTGTTTGCAAGGAGCAAGGCAATACTAAATGACTAGCTTTTTGAAAGGAGTTTTGCAGGATAGTTTTTCCATGCAAGCGAGAACAGAAGGCACTGAGGGTACTTGTCATTATTTGATGCATAGCTTAATCTCAATCAATTCAAGTCACAAGGTACAATTACAATATACACAAGGAATTTCCTGCTTGAGTTTGGTGACAAGATGACATACAGGATCAAAGCGTATACCAGTGGTCACTGGTCAGTGCATTTCATGAGATGAGAGCAATTGTGCCTAATAATTTGGACACTCAGGACTCGGTACGGTAGGCTACATTTATGGCTATCGCCCATCTTCACATCCAGTTCTTTGCTTTCTTCACTTGGCAGCCTGACAGAGGAGCAAAGCGTCCCCATCCCAGGGAGGAGGATGGAGCGGGTGGAGGAGATGAGGAGTCCAGAGGAGGGAAGCAGCAGAAGGGGAGCAGGGAGCCGGCTAGACACTGGGAGCTGTCAGCATTAGGAGGAGGTGGAGGTGGTGGTGGAGGAGGAGGAGGTGGTGGAGGTGGTGGTGGTGGTGGTGGTGGAGGAGGAGGAGGGTTAGGAGAGATGGTGGACGCAGAGGAGCTGACAGGGGACAGGAAGAAGATCCTGGAGAAACTGATGGACCAGGATGAAGATGAGCCTGAGGTAGGTCAGAGCGCAAACCCATTTGGGTATGTGTGTGTATGTGTGTGAGCATATGACATGACATTGTGTATGTGTAACATTAACCTCAGATGGGTGGCTTGTCAGGCATGTGTGTGTATATGCATGCATGTATGTATGTATGTACGTACATACGTACGTACTGTATTTGTGTATTTATAAGTGTGTGTGTGTGTGTGAGAGAGAGAGTGAGTACATGAAGCACAGGTGGGATGCTAGATGTGTGTATCTTTGTATGTACTGTATGTATCAAATCTGTATGTATTTGTTGTGTACACGTACAGCAGGGTTGGGGGGTTCAATCAATCAATCAAACCTTTATTGACAGACACTTGGTCCATAGATGTCACATACACAATTACAAAAAGCACATAAGAGCACAATAAAACAACAAAAGTACCTTCTCAAAGAGAATCATACCAGAGTTTCCACATATGTGACTGGTATCTCAGTCACATGTTACTTTTTGTTACTCAAAAAGTAATGTATTACACATTATTTAAAAAAAGCAATGCTTTACTTTACTTAATTACTCCCTAGAGAAAGTAATTTGTTTAGTTACACTGCTTTTGCGTTATTAGTCAAGGTGCACCTTTGAAATTGGCCATGGCAGTTTTTTCCTCACCAAGATTTAGCCTAAATTCACAGCATTATTTATCCCCCTTGTTTGGTACCAATGGATTCCTTAGGTCTTTTAGTTTCATATGTTATGTATCCTCACGCTAGCTTGAACAATGGGCCTGCCACAGCCTCTGAAAGACATAGTCATATTGGCTGCAGCCAGGGTGTAGTTACTACACCATGTAGTGTAGATGAACTTGGTGTAGGTGGACTTAGGGCTGCTCAATTAATCAGATTTTAATCTCAATTACAATTTTGGATTCCCACAATTATGAAAACAAGATAATCGAGATAAAACGATTATTATTATTACTTTATATATTATTTATTGATCTAAAAATAATAATACTTTTATTTTCATTCATTTCCTTGTTTTTCCCTTACATTATATTTAAAGTTCAAAGACATCCAGTGTTAAAAAAAATTGCAAATGCATGATGTTGCCAAAGTCAATGAGTAATCCACGTTAAATAATCGTGATCTCAATATCAGTCAACAATAATCGTGATTATGATTTCTGGGGGGACCTGGGCGATCCTGCAGTGGATGCGGTGAAAGGAGGAAGAGTGATTTTTTTTACCCTCCTGTTGGTACCAGTGTGAGTCCCTATATGTAATGCACTTACTACAAAACCCACACTTGTCAAACGCGTTCACTCCATTCTGTCCTCGTTCTTATTCTCCTGCATGGGCAGCCTTTTAAATCCTCCCAACGTGTCTGTCAAGAGCTACTCCGAGAAAAGTGCTGTAATGTTCCATAAATGTCAGAGCATTTCCATTTCATACACCTACCTGGCCAACGCTTTTAAGCCATCAGGGGGTCAAACGTGCTCCATTTTCAGTTTAATTCATTCCACTTACAGTACATCTCACTCCACTCCGCCCGCAAAGTCGGCGTAGCCCCGAGCTCTGCTTGTTGCTACTGCAGCCTTAACGAAGGCCTCTGTTCTCTTAACGAAGGCCTTAACGAAGGCGTCTGTGCTCTTAACGAAGGCCTTAACGAAGGCGTCCATTCTCTTAACGAAGGCCTTAACGAAGGCGTCTGTGCTCTTAACGAAGGCCTTAACGAAGGCGTCTGTTCTCTTAACGAAGGCCTCCTTAACGAAGGCGTCTGTTCTCTTAACGAAGGCCTTAACGAAGGCGTCCATTCTCTTAACGAAGGCCTTAACGAAGGCCTCTGCTCTCTTAACGAAGGCCTTAACGAAGGCGTCCGTTCTCTTAACGAAGGCCTCTGTTCTTTTTTCTCTCCTCTTTGTCCCCCTCATCTTTCTCTATTGCCCTCTCTGCTAATTGACCAGGCGGAGCCAGTGGACGAGAGTTCGGTGAAGAAAATGATCCTGACCTTTGAGAAAAGGTCGTACAAAAACCAGGAGCTGAGGATTAAGTTTCCGGACAACCCAGAGAAGTGAGCGCACTAATGAGAATGAGCGACTGTTTCCTCTCTCAGTCCTATTTCAGGATGTCATTAAGACCGATCTTCCAGAAAGAGGCGTGTGTAGGAGGAGCTAAGCTGAATCTTACCTACCTTTATCGAGGCTAATTAAACATCACCTTGTCTTTATGGCATTTCAGAAATAGATGCACGCATAATTTGCTGTTGGGGGTAATTATATTGGTCCTGTCAGCCATTCCCAGAGATTTTTTTTTTAAATTAGTAATCGATAACAGTGACTGATTTTTTGCCTGTAATATCTCTCAGAACCTTTCTACTGTTCATTGTTGTTGTTGTTGAACTATGTCATAATATGGTATGTGACTGTGTGGTAAATCATTTTGAGGATCAGTTTGAAACCCAGCTGGTTTTCGTTCATCTTCTTGTTCTCCGTCCTCGGTCAGGTTCATGGAGACGGAGCTGGATCTGAACGACATCGTCCAGGAAATGCACGTGATCGCCACCATGCCGGACCTCTACCACCTCCTGGTGGAGCTCAACGCCGTCCACTCTCTGCTGGGCCTCCTCAGCCACGAGAACACCGATATCCTTTCACTCATTGGTGGATTCAGTCCGTCTGTGTGTTCCTTTATTTATACTCTGGAGTCTTAATGGCAAGCAAGTCTATTCCATAGACTGTATACAAATATGGACATCATGACATCTCCTCAAAAGCGAAGCCAAAACATCTCGATCGCCCCTGGTGGCTGGCTGCAGTATTGGTATAAAATCTCACCCCCTCCATGTTAGTTGATGGGACATGAGCCAAACTAAAAAAAAAAAAAAAAAAAAATCAAGGTTAACTCATTGAGTGCCAGCCACTTTTGGAGAACGGACGCTCCCAGTGCCAGAGTTTCAGAGCGTTTTCAGTGATTTCTCGAGGCCCACAGAATATTGTGTGATATTACTATGTAAACACCGAACACGCAAAAAGAACAAGGAGACTCTATTGTATCATCAGCAAAAAAAAGTTTATTGATACCATTTTCCGTTCTTTAGTTATCAGCCGGAGAAGATAGGTCAAAAACAGCAAAAATATGCTTTTCTATCAGGAAGCTGAGATATTCAGCCTTTTGTGAAATGCATTATTTCAAGCACATTCACTGACTCTAGCTAATATTTTCTGATGATGTGACCTGGTTTAGTTCTGTGGTGCATGCGTGCCCCACCCCCCTGTCCCCCCCTCTCCCCGCCTCTCCCCGAGTCAGCTGCAAACTCCTCCCCACACGCACAAAGTCTATTCGGAGCCTCTGTTTTTGCGCCGTGCGGCTCCTGGCAGCTCACAGCAGCAACAAGGAAATGCCCAAC
>NW_028152148.1:74657-79657 GCF_964638095.1 Poromitra crassiceps
CTCCCCCCCTCTCCTCTCTCTCCCTCTCCCTCAGTCTCTCTCCCTCTCCTCCTCTCCCTCAGTCTCTCTCCTGCTCCTTTCTCTCCCTCAGTCTCTCTCCCCTCTCTTCTCTCTCCCTCAGTCTCTCTCCTCTCCTCCTCTCCCTCAGTCTCTCTCCTGCTCCTTTCTCTCCCTCAGTCTCTCTCCCTCTCTCTCTCTCTTACTTTCTCTATTACTTGGTATCCATCCATCCATCCATCCACCCATCCATCTTCAACCGCTTACCCGGGATCGGGTCACAGAAGTTCCAGCAGGGGAGCCCAAACTTCTCTTTCCCTGGACACATTAGCCAGCTCTGACTGGGCGATCCCGAGGCGTTCCCAGGCCAGCGTGGAGATACTATCTCTCCACCTAGCTCTCAGTCTGTCCTGTGCTCTCCTCCCAGCTAGACGTGACTGGAACATCTCCCTAGGGAGGTGACCAGGTGGCATCCTTACCTGATGCCCGAACCACCTCAACTGACTCCTTTCTACAGAGACGAGCAGTGGCTCTACTATGAGTCCCTGATGGCTCAGGGATGACTGAGCTTCTCACCTTGTCCCTAAGTAGTAGGGTCATCTGTGGCACTTCCGTGACCGTGGAGAGCGAAGGTCCGTTTCTCAATGGATTTGTCATCTAGGAGGGTTAATAAACAAATTTAGCTGGGGTGTATTTTAAAAAAAGGCGGGGAAAATATTTGAGAGACCAAAATCCAAAATGGCTGCTGTGGAAATGAACTTTTTAATGCTTTGACCTACAATGATGCACAATACATGGTTTCAGAGCTTATTCTGGTCAAGGAATACATATTTGGTGTTTATATAATGATTTGACCTATTTTTGACCTATAAAAATCCAAGATGGCTGCCAATTTTGAGGCAGTTTTTTCAAAATCGTCATAGAGCCTTCATATTAGGCTTGAATGACAGGTCTTCTCATGATGAGTTGAATAATATACAGCATAAGTACACAGAAGTAATCTCTGAGGTCAATAAAGTCAATGTTTGTGTGTAAACAACAGTTGCTGATTTGCGGTTTCCCATTAAATAGGGTAGGCTACTGAGAATATGGTGTCCAGTTCATCCCATCACATTTTCAAAATGAACCAAAAACAATTTTGCACTATAGCCTAACATAAAATAGTATTCTGTATGCAAAGCTAGCAAGGTTAGTTGCTTGAGCTGAATTTAAAGGTCAACTCAAAACAAACAATGAAATTAACTTTGAAATTAAAACTGAATCCTAGGCTACTAAATTTCATCAGCACACAGTAAAGGAAACTTGTCTTTGAACTCAGCTGACTGTCTAGTCCTAATCCCTGTTGTGCAATGTCCCTTTTCAGTGAAGTTTTAGTTTTTGTTAAGAGTATGGACTTTTAATCTTGACCTTGTTGGTAGGCAACGGCCCTTTTTCAGTCAAGCATTTTCAGATTAGCTCAGTCAGTCTGTGAAGCAGTCAGTGTCAGCACTTGCGCGAGCTCGCTTTTTCTCTAACTAATGTTAACATTACACACTTTAAGACACTTTGTTTGAGGATATCAACGTTATTCACTAGTCTAAAGATAGTTCTACCATCAAGAACATATAAAACAAAAGCAAAAACAATTTTTATTTGCAGAAGTCATCATTGATATTTGGTGTTAGCTAACGTTAGGTAACGTTATTATTTTTAGCTAAAGTTAATGTTATCTGTCTCCACACTTCTGTCAACTGACATATGCATTTGCTTTTGAAAATAAACAGCCTGGCTTGCTTAAGCATAACTGAAGATTAAATAGAAATATAACATGACGAATGCATGTAAACATCATCAAATTTATCAAGTCCTGACCAGTCTTGGGCTTTTAATTGTAAGCTGTCCCATTTACCTTGATTTATTGTATCGGTGGGCTTGCAAGGCTTGTCACATTTTAGGACACATTCATAGGACATTGTGTGCTTTGTCTTTCATTGGGAGGGAAAGCAACTCGCTATTATATTACTGTTATATTATATTGCTGTTATACGCTGTTTATTTTCAAGAGCAAATGCATATCAGTTGACAGAAGTGTGGAGACAGATAACATTAACTTTAGCTAAAAATAATAACGTTACCTAACGTTAGCTAACACCAAATATCAATGATGACTTCTGCAAATAAAAATTGTTTTTGCTTTTGTTTTATATGTTCTTGATGGTAGAACTATCTTTAGACTAGTGAATAACGTTGATATCCTCAAACAAAGTTTTCTTTTTCTTTTCTTTAGATAACCCCCCCGATTTTTTATCCCATTTTTATCCCCCATTAGTGCTAACGTAATTTCTTTATCCTGGTTGCTACTCCACCCTCTGCCGATCTGGGGAGAGCCGAAACTGGCTCCATGCTTCCTCCGAGACATGGGCAGTTAGCCAGCCGCTTCTTTTCACCTGACAGGGGAAGCTTCACCGGTAGGACATAGCACGTGGGAGGTTCACACTATTTTAACCAGTTCCCCTCCCTCTGAACAGGCGCCCTTAATGACCAGAGGAGGAACCACATTAGCAACCAGGATATTGCATGTTTTTTGTGAAGGGGGTTCCTATATGAAGGAAACCCCCGGGAGGCACGGGGAGAACATGCAAACTCCACACAGAAAGGCCTTTTTGACGACCCCACCCGGGCGGTGGGCACTCGAGGACATGCGGACGGGCACACATTCCTTCAGCGTTCACATCGTCCCAGGTGGGAATCGAACCCACGACCTTCGAGCTGTGAGGCGATAGTGCTTACCACTACACCACCGTACCTCCTTTTATATCCTCAAACAAAGTGTCTTAAAGTGTGTAATGTTAACATTAGTTAGAGAAAAAGCGAGCTCGCGCAAGTGCTGACACTGACTGCTTCACAGACTGACTGAGCTAATCTGAAAATGCTTGACTGAAAAAGGGCCATTGCCTACCAACAAGGTCAAGATTAAAAGTCCATACTCTTAACAAAAACTAAAACTTCACTGAAAAGGGACATTGCACAACAGGGATTAGGACTAGACAGTCAGCTGAGTTCAAAGACAAGTTTCCTTTACTGTGTGCTGATGAAATTTAGTAGCCTAGGATTCAGTTTTAATTTCAAAGTTAATTTCATTGTTTGTTTTGAGTTGACCTTTAAATTCAGCTCAAGCAACTAACCTTGCTAGCTTTGCATACAGAATATTATTTTATGTTAGGCTATAGTGCAAAATTGTTTTTGGTTCATTATGAAAATGTGATGGGATGAACTGGACACCATATTCTCAGTAGCCTACCCTATTTAATGGGAAACCGCAAATCAGCAACTGTTGTTTACACACAAACATTGACTTTAATGACCTCAGAGATTACTTCTGTGTACTTATACTGTATATTATTCAACTCATCATGAGAAGACCTGTCATTCAAGCCTAATATGAAGGCTCTATGACGATTTTGAAAAAACTGCCTTTTAGAGCTCAAAATTGGCAGCCATCTTGGATTTGAAGGTCAAAAATAAGTCAAATCATTATATAAACACCAAATATGTATTCCTTGACCAGAATAAGCTCTGAAACCATGTATTGTGCATCATTGTAGGTCAAACCATTAAAAAGTTCATTTCCACGGCAGACATTTTGGATTTTGGTCTCTCAAATATTTTCCCCGCTTTTTTAAAAAATACACCCCGGCTAAATTTGTTTATTAACCCTCCTAGATGACAAATCCATTGAGAAACGGACCTTCGCTCTCCACGGTCACGGAAGTGCCACAGATGACCCTACTAAAGGGAGATGCCAGCCACCCTCCTGATACTTGTTATCAAAAGTAATTAGTTACTAGTTAATTAGTTAATTACTTCCAAAAAGCGACGTACAACCTGTTTAGCTGCAACTCCTTTTTGAACTGAATCCACTTTATTGGAGCAACGATTAACCTTACAGGAGGAGTCAACAATCAGCCAAACTGCAGACTTTTTATTCATTGATCTGCCTATAGAACTAAATACTAATTGTGTTCTGGCAACACGTTTTTTTTTATTAACTTTTATGTATAAGAAGTCATTAAGAAGAAAATTCATATTTACAATGATGCCAGCTTGCAAAAAGGCAAAGTCTCTTGAGGGAGATGGGTGCAGGAATATTAGTTGGTTGGGAAACGCGCTAGTCTCTCATAGCCAGACCATGAAGAGTAAAAGAGACAGACTTATCTCCACACTTAGAGCTGGGCCAGCGCTGGAGACAGGAAGTAATGCAGTAGGCTATTTGAAGTTACTTGGATTAGTAACTGTAATATTATTATGATTTTGGAAATTGTAATCCCTTACACTACTCGTTACTGGGGAAAGTAATATAATACAGTAATAATCTTACTGAGTAACATATTAATGCCCTGCACTGTCCGTCTGCCTCTAGGAAGGGATGGAAAATGGTTGTTGCGCGGCTTTCAAATTCCATGCCTCAATCAATGATCGCTGCATTTTGCCTTTGGCAGCGTCAAATGACTGAAAAACGGTTTACACACTCTTTAGTACGTTATTTAGGTTTATAATATGTGGCAAACGCTGTTTGACTTTCAACCACAGCACTATTCTAAAATGAAATTTTTTTTACTACTTAAAAAGAATAGTGCCATAAAATCAATAGACAGATAGCTGTAGCTAGGAAAACGATTATAGTTTTAAGTTTCATATAAAAGTCCCATTACACTCGTACTTTATATTATACATGATAGGCTACTCCAATGTGATAAAGTTATAATTCCAATCACATACAGTATATGGCCCTTTGTAAATCAGGCTGCTAAAGAGACGCGGGGGCTGGCTTTATAGTTTGATTTACCTGCAGCCGTCTTAAAAGGGGAGCACAATAGCCCCCCCTAATGTGAATTGAAAAGCACTGGAGGAGAAAATCATTTCATCACTCTATCTGTGATGGTGTCAGCGGGGGACACGAGAGTGTGTGTGTGTGTGTGTGTGTGTGTGTGTGTGTGTGTGTGTGTGTGTGCGTGTGTGTGTGT
>NW_028152148.1:82157-107157 GCF_964638095.1 Poromitra crassiceps
TCGTACCATTGTGGAAATGCAGTGTTTTTACATTACATTACATTACATTACGTCATTTGGCAGACGCTTTTATCCAAAGCGACTTACAATAACACATTTTTCTGTCTGCAATAGAACAATCAACTATGGAGCACAGTCTATGACAACTACAGCTTCTGAAGGAACAGTGGTACAAGTTTAGGTTAGTGGTACAAGGTTGGTTAGGGTTTTTTTTTTTTTTTTTTTTTTTTTTTTTTTTTTTTTTAATATATAAGGAAAGAGAGAGACGAGGTTAGATCAAGAAGGGCCCAGATGGAGCCTGAAAAGGTGTGTCTTTAGTCTTTTCCGAAAGATCGGCAGTGATTCAGCAGTCCTGACCGAAGGTGGAAGCTCGTTCCACCATTGAGGTGCCAGGGACGAGAAGAGTCGAGATCGGGATGAGCGACTTTTGAGCCCCCGTAGCGAAGGAGGGGCGAGGCGACCTGCACTGGTGGAGGAGCGAAGGGAGCGGTGAGAGGTTTGGAACCTGACCATGGATTGCAGGTACCGGGGAGCTGTCTGGTGAACTGCCCTGTAGGCCAGTACCAGTGTCTTGAATTTGATGCGGGCCGAGATGGGAAGCCAGTGGAGCTCCTGGAAGAGGGGAGTGACGTGAGAGAATTTGGGTTGGTTGAATATCAGACGGGCTGCAGCGTTCTGAATGAGCTGGAGCGGTCGGATGTCGGTGGCAGGTAGGCCGGCCAGAAGCACGTTGCAGTAGTCCAGGCGGGAGGAGACAAGAGACTGGACCAGGAGTTGAGTCGCTTCTCTTGTGAAATGGTGGGTCACGACCCAAGAGTGGGCCACAGGTCTGTTTTGAGTGGGTCGCGGATGTGTGCAGTAGAAAAAAAGTTCTACTAAAGCCAGAGTGAAGATTCTGGTACCATATGAAAGTAGAAGATGTAAGGCATCCATTGGTACCAACTACTGATCTAAAAAACAGATATGATATAACGGTAACACTTTACAATAAGGGTACATTAATTAAGGGTTAATTAATGCTTAGTTAATGCTTAATAAGCATGAATTAACATGAATTAACAGGGTTAGTAAAGCTTAGTAAGCCTTAATTAACCCTTAATTAACATTAACTAATGTGCATTAAGTAAGGGTTGGTTAATGCTTAATAAGCATTAATTAACACACCGTAATTAACATGACTAGTAGTGCTTAATAAGCATCCATTAACCCTTAATTAACGTTAATTTGAGGTTTGCTGGTTCCGTTTCTTCATGTGGCCCTAATTTATATGCATGTTCTATAAGCATTACTTAACTGTAATTAACCATATATTAATGCTGTTTGCGACCCTTATTGTAAAGTTGCAAACATATATCCCTTAAGTAACACTTAATAAAAGCTTGAGTGTGCCTAATAAGCATTACTTACCTGTAATAAACCATGTATTAATGCTCTTTGTGACCCTTATTGTAAAGTTGAAAACATGTATGCCTTAACTAACACTTCATTAATGCATTAATGTGCTGAATAAACATTACTTATCTGTAATTAACCATTTATTAATGCTCTTTGTGACCCTTATTGTAAAGTTGAAAACATGTATGCCTTAACTAACACTTCATTAATGCATTAAAGTGCTGAATAAACATTACTTATCTGTAATTAACCATTTATTAATGCTCTTTGTGACCCTTATTGTAAAGTTGAAAACATGTATGCCTTAACTAACACTTCATTAACACATTAAAGTGCTGAAAAAACATTACTTATCTGTAATTAACCATTTACTAATGCTCTTTGTGACCCTTATTGTAAAGTTGAAAACATGTCTGCCTTAACTAACACTTCATTAACAGATTAAAGTGCTGAAAAAACATTACTTATCCATAATTAAGCATTTATTAATGTTCTTTGTGACCCTTATTGTAAAGTTGAAAACATATATGCCTTAACTAACAGTTCATAAACTTATAAAAGTGCTGAAAAACATTACTTATCCGTAATTAACCATTTATTAATGCTCTGTGTGACCCTTATTGTAAAGTTGAAAACATCCCTTGAATAACAACAAGCGTAAGAGTGCTGAATAAGCATTACTTAACTGTAATAAACCATTTATTAATGTTCTTTGTGACACTTGTAAAGCTGAAAACATGTATCTCTTAAGGAACATTTCATAAAAGCACAAGAGTGCTGAATAAGCATTACTTAACCGTAAATAACCATCTATTAATGCTCTTTAACAATAACAGCGCCCTGGAAGCCGAATCAACAGCCCTCGGAGCAGAGCTTCCGCAATTCCGTTATGATGCGTTGTGATGTGAAAAGCGTCACAGCTGAACGTTTTGCCAGAGGATGAACTGGGAGCTCTCAGTCTTGAAAACATGTAGCAAAGGTAAACATTGCCCATCTGCTTATATCAACAAGCATTATAATGATACAAAGTGAGTTGATAATCGGTAAATGAATGCTCTTTGATGACTGTAGCATATGTACTGTAATTCTGAATAATAATAATAATAATAATAGAATATTAATATAAATGAGCATGGACAAGTACCAGATTTTCAGAATGACCAGAGCCCTTAAAAATGTATGACAGCAATGAAATTAGACAACACAGAGTTTTGGCTTTTAGCAAGATTATCTTAGTAAGAGTTAGATGAATTTAAAGCCTTTTGTTTGTAAACATGAATTCAGTACTTCAGCTTTTCACAGTTGACAATTTATAATTCCCCAAAAATAATAAAGTGCGCCCACAAATAAAATATGTTGTCCCTTCAGTCCAAAAAATAAAATAAAAAATTGTTTGGGGCCAAAAGTCGATGGGTGTCTGTACGCGTCCCGATGAAGTTCATCCGCTGGACTGTGTGTGTAACGACCGCTCCAGTCATACAGCAGGGTAGTCCTTGATGCTACTGCAGTGAATGTGTGGATTGCTCTTCTAGATGCTCAGTGGTGGCTCGCCATCCCAGTCGACTGGGAGATCTGTAGTCTCGCTGTATTCCCCTGGATCCTGGGATTCATCCTGGAAGTCCCCGTATACAAAAATCTGACAAGGTCACACCATTTCTCTCAATTACTATTCTGTAATCAAATCAATTGGTACAGGCTACAATATTTATAAAATGTGTGTAATATCCCAGTAAACCAATAGTAATTCAATCTACAAGCTACAGTGTAGGGATGTTCATCAATAATCGATAATTGATAGTTGAGGAATGAATTTGATCACGTGGAATTTTTATCGATTTTTGTTTTGTTTTTTGCGGACTAGGTTTGGGTGGAATTCGTTCCTCCTCGCCCCACTCCATTGCACAGCCGACTAACGTGAGGTGGAGCTTCATATAGCCTCTAGTTTAAAACAAAACTGTTTTAAACATGGGCAATTCACAACGGCATGCGCCGCGGACACAAACAAACGCACCCAGTGGTCTGTGGACCTCAGCGAGGCTGTTATAACTATGACACTTCGCACACTTCTCTCCTAATTTTCAACAAAGTGTGAGTAGCGGTACACGTGTTTAAGTGAATTGAAGTCGTTTTATTTGTTTATAATGTTATGAACTATGAAGTAGCAGCAGTCAGCATGGACTCAGCTAGCCTTTAGCTGCTAACGCCCACCTGAATCAATTCACACACATCTCGGCAAATAATAATATCCACGCGTCGGACTCTGAGAGCAGCTGGATGGAACTCGACCATCAGGACAGATGTGGTTTTTGTCGCGAGTTTATAAGCCTGGAAGCCGCAGCCGGTGAGCTGCCTGAGTTCTACTTTCAAAATGTGAGTACAGTAGCCTAGCTAGCTAGTGTAAGGCTGTGTGACTGTGGTTGTCAACGTTACCGCAGGCGCACTCATGACGTAAGGACGCGCCGAGCTCAGGCCTGTTGATTTGACTCTTGTGCTGTCAGCTAAGCTGGAAGACGCCGATTGCCTTACATCAGGGGTGGCCAAACTTTTTTGGTTGTGGGCCGCATACAGAAAAATATAAGGAGTCGCGGGCCAAACACTATTAAGCGCGTCAGTTTTCGCGGCAAAAAAATTGGACCAGAAAACCCTTCAAAAATTTTATTTCTACCTAAATAAATATATGACACATAGTTTATTGATGCGCTCACCTATTACAATGGGTATTTCTGTATGTTATCACATTTTATTTTCCTGTGCCAACAGGTTAAGACAGAGATAATTTAACATAACATTAGTATTAAACATGAATTCAGTATATATATATATTTTTAATAAATAGACCAGGTCAGGGTGCCCAAGTATAACCCATTTTCAATGGTTTTAAATTGAAAAAACTAAATGGGGGGAATCAGTTTTTTTGTTTTTGTTTTTCAGTTTCTTTTTCTTAATGTTTTTGTTTTTCCGTTTTTTCTCCCATTTTCGTTTTCGTTTTCCGTTTTAAACTTTGAAACAGAAAAACGGAAAAACGTTTTTAGCAAAAAATAAAAAATAAAATAAAAAACGTTTTTTTTTTTTTTCTAAATTCATGGCGGGCCACTTAAAAACGGGCAGCGGGCCGCAGTTGGCCCGCGGGCCGTAGTTTGGCCACCCCTGCCTTACATCATGTAACCCAGGGGCACTCAATTAAAATTCATAGAGGTCCAGTTAGAGAAAATGTCCTGATTGCAGTAGCCTAATGGTACAATGTCTGTATGTAGTCAACAACTATGTTAAATCAAAATAAACATCAACAATGTTTATTTAGTTTTCATATTTAACACATTCACTGCCAGACGTTTTTTTTTTTACTGTAGTTAGCTTCTGCCAGAGGGTTTTTTTGAGGATTCTGGCTCATCTTTCAAGACCCGAGGATTTTTTTCTGCTAAGATTTTGTGAACACACAATATCTCAAAAGAACTAATAGAATGTGTGCTTTCTCTGTCTAAAAGAGTTAGTTTGTAGAGTTAGTAGTTATGTAAGCATTAGCAGTTGAATACAGCATGGTTTCAGCGTCAGAAAAATTATTCAGAGATAAACGGCTTTTTGTGAAATTCGATAGAACAGTCACTTTAACCATTCATTTTTGGCTCTCTCTCTCTCTCTCTCCCTCCCCCTCTCGCTCTCTCTCTCTCTCTCTCTCTCCCTCTCGCTCTCCCTCCCTCTCTCTCTCTCTCTCTCTCTCTCTCTCTCCCTCCCTCTCGCTCTCCCTCCCTCTCTCTCTCTCCCGGAGACGCACTAGGTTTAATCCTAGTGAGAGGGGGAGAGGGAGAGAGAGAGAGAGAGAGAGGGAGGGATGGAGGGAGAGAGAGACAGAGAGAGAGAGAGAGAGAGAGAGAGAGAGAGGGAGAGGGAGAGAGCGAGAGCGAGAGGGAGAGTTGCTTCCAACTCCTCCCTCCGTGGGCGTTCTTCTTGGCTGCAGCGGCCGTCACAAGCTTGTCACCAGTCTCACTGCTTTGCTGCTGTCCTGTGCCTGTCTGCGCGGCCGCTGTTTGAGGAAGTCTGGATGGACTCGCTCGCTTCTTGGAGTTTTGGTTGAGAGAAGCTTTTGCGATTCTGGTCATATTTATGCTGCGTGTTTCAAAGTGTGTTCCACCTGTAATCTATTATGCAAATTTGCAATCCCGCATCGCCAGCAATCAGCGCGAAAACGAAAGCGTTTTCCCCCATCCATTTTCATGAGAATGGCTGCTTTTTGCTTGCCTTCCTCTAGTCAGGAGGGCACTGTCGCCACTTAGTGGCTCGGTGGAATGGGTTGTAAACGTTCGGTGGCTCCAATAATTTTATAAGAGATGTAAAAGGGTTAGATGCACATCCCACGGTCAAAAAAAAAAAAATCATTTTTTTTACGTATTAATACGTCATTGGCAGTCAACCGTTGGATTATTTTTGACGTATTAATACGTCAATGGCAGTGAATGTGTTAACTGGATTAATTATAAATAACTAGCCTACACTAATAATAAATACATGTTATTTTCTCATTTCAAGTAAAATAATGGCTGCATTTAAAAATAACATACAACAGAGTGCTTTGGGAAAATGTGCATCTTAAAAGTGCTTTAATTTGAGAAAGAAAATCTTTTCTTCCCTCAACTCCACCTTTTCTCTTGAGAGAAGTGAGCTCCCTATCTATCTATCTATCTATCTATCTATCTATCTATCTATCTATCTATCTATCTATCTATCTATCTATCTATCTGTCTGTCTGTCTCAATGTCTGTCTCTATGTATCTATCGGTCTGTCTGTCTCTATGTATCTGTCTGTCTGCCTGTCTGTCTATCGATCGTTCGCAATGCAAACGTCACATGCCGTTGGGCAGTGAATGTGTGAGTGTGCCCTCAGTCTGGATTTGAGTGTGTTTGCTCGTGTGACGCTTTCATAGACAGGTTAGGATCGCATCGCACTTCATAATGAGACATACTGCCTGGTTTTGAACTGCCCGTGAGAACAATGAATGAACATCTAAGAGTCTGCCTGCTCCGGATTAAAACAAAATCTTTGTTTTTGCGGTCTACTCGAGCACGCCATGTGAAATGACTTATATCTCTCGCATATCTCCGAGTCTCTCGTCTCCACTTCGTCCATGTGTCACTGACACTCTCTCACCTGCAGCACTGGAACCGACTGGAACAGGCAATATCGAATCGGATATTTGATTGGCTGAGTAGCATCACGTGTGATGATTTACAGCGCATGCATTGGTCTGTGAGCTTCCTGGCAGATAAACCAGTACCGTAAAGGGTAGAAAAGCATGTGCCGGTTAAAAAAGAAAAGCTCCGTGAAATGTAACAATTCTCAATGATTTATAGGTTAGGCTGGGTTCACACCAGCGACCCAAGCCTTGCCTATGCCTTGCCTTTACCCACGCTTTTAAATAGGCGTCCGTTTTTGGCAACGAGGCTGTGTACACGGGGCGCCTCAGCGTGAACCCTGCGTGTACCCACGCCTTGCCTGTGCCTTGCCGATTTTATCGTTTAGGCGTGAGTTCTATTTTCAAGCCGACTAGGCGCGTGCAGGCAGGCTTCTTCTGTCAAGCTTCTTCTGTCAAGCCATGAAAGAAAAACGCGACAATATCCGTGGGAAATGGCAAAGTCAACTGAATTTCAAAATAAAATGGAGTTACTACAACCGTGTTGAGCAGAGAGAGAGAGAGAGAGAGAGATTGACGGGTGGCTATCACGTGGGGCTTTCTCCCTTTTTTTGCAAACAAATCTTCATGAGAGAGAATAGCGACCGAAGAAGCAAGATGGACAATGTTGTTGTGCCAGCACATATTCTTGCAAGATCACCTCTCTAAAATGTCTCACTATAGTCAGACCTGGTTATACATATCCAGCATCAATAGAACATTAAATATATCAGATTTATTTTACCTAGGCTACCCATGACAATTCTGGACAACACGTGAAAAAATACAGTCGGGAGAGAGGAGAGGCGCTTGAGACTCGGCTCCAGGTTCGGCGTGCAAAAGGCGTGCGGTGTGATCGCAAAAGCGTGACGTGTAACAGGTTCACGCCCAGCTCGGCGTAGGCGTGGGTTGAGGCAAGGCAAGGCGTAGGTTGTCTGTGTGAACTAAGCGTTATAGGGCTCGGTCCGGATAGGACGGCGTCTGGGTCCGGATGCGCACCGGAGTCCGGACTTTGAGGATCGCTGATGTAACCTGACATGTAACATGTTTGTTTACCTGGCCACAGCGCTAGTGTCTGATATTCTTACTACACAGCGGCATCGCCATTATACCTGGCTGAGAACGCGCAAAGTTATTACCAGACCAGAATTAAAAAAAAAAAAAAAAAAAAAAACATTATTATTATTATTATTATTATTATGCTATCGATAATCGATAATTGATCGTTTATTTTCCCGAATTTCGATTATGGAAATTGATTCAAAATGAACATCCCTACTACAGTGACAATAAAAGGAATGTATTATTGCAGTAAACCTACATATAACTTACATTTGAATCTCATTTTAGTTGTACAACAATGTGTGGATCTATACTCTCAGGTATCAAAAGTGCACTTACATTAATTCATAATTTTATAAAACAAAATGTAAATTGTGTAAATGTAATTAAAGTATCAGGAACTGTAGATACAGAGTAACTTTATAAACAAAATATAAGCATTAGATAATGTGCTTAGTCACAGAACCATAGTTAGTACTGTAACTAGTAACTCATATAAACAAAACAGAGGCATCAATGTGCTTAATCACTCCTTGTACCACCACAACAAGAGGAAATACACCAAAATTAGCCTCAAACAATCACCACAAACAGTGACAGCTATACCAACATTAGCATGCTAGCTAGCTAGCACATTAGCACAACACACATGTATCAGACAGAAACTAACTTAAAACTCTAAACGTACCTGGTAGGCTGCTTGTTACTAAAGGGGATAAAACGTCTTGCTTCTAGGTCCTCCTTCCTCTGTTTATCGGACAATTGAGAACGTAACACACACACAGACCACATTGCAAGCTGAGCGCCACGGAGCCAAGAGCTCACCAAAGAAAACAAATAAAAGATTAAACTCTGAACCTGCAGCCTAGAGGAAGGATGACCTAGAAGCAAGACATTTTATACCCTTTAGTAACAAGCAGCCTACCAGGTACGTTTAGAGTTTTAAATTTGTTTCTGTTTGATACATGTGTTGTGCTAATGTGCTAGCTAGCATGCTAATGTTGGTATAGCTGTCACTGGTTGTGGTGATTGTTTGAGGCTAATTTTTGGCGTATTTCCTCTTGTTGTGGTGGTACAAGGAGTGATTAAGCACATTGCTAGCTAATGCATCTGTTTTGTTTATATGAGTTACTAGTTACAGTAACTATGGTTCTGTGACTAAGCACATTATCTAATGCGTATATTTTGTTTATAAAGTTACTCTGTATCTGCAGTTCCTGATACTTGAATTACATTTATACAATTTACATTTTGTTTGATTAAATTATGAATTAATGTAACTGCACTTTTGATACCTGAAAGTATAGATCCACACATTGTTGTACAACTAAAATGAGATTTAAATGTAAGTTATATGTAGGTTTACTGCAATACATTCCTTTTATTGTCACTGTAGTAGGGATGTTCATTTTGAATCAATTTCCATAATCGAAATTCGGGAAAATAAACGATTGATTATCGATAGCGTAATAATAATAATAATGTTTTTTTTTTGTTTTTTTTACTCTAGTCTGTTGTGCGTTCTCAGCCAGGTATAATGGCGTTGCCACTGTGTAGTGGCCAGGTAAACAAACATGTTACATGATGTAAGGCAATCGGCGTCTTCCAGCTTAGCTGACCGCACAAGAGTCAAATCAACAGGCCTGAGCTCGGCGCGTCCTTACGCCATGAGTGCGCCTGCGGTAACGTTGACAACCACAGTCACACAGCCTTAAGCTTCTGGCATACTCTTAGCGCACGCGCTGGAGGCGGGGCTCCGAGGAGGGCGCGCACACTCTGCGCGGGCCAAAACAGAACATACTCAGTGCTCAGCTCGCTCCTCCAGGCAGTCTGAATGAAATTGAATGTAACGTTCCCAATTCTATGTATTAAATTCTAAAAAACGACCCTCAACATTTGGGAAGGCTAAGCCACACAACTAGTTCGTTATATTCGAACGCCATGCTTCAAAGGCAACTTTACGACGCTGAGGACTCAATCACAGCAGATATCCGCTTATAGCCTACCACGGAGATCTCACAGGCACAGGCAGCAAAACCCGACGCGCTGATAGAGAAATCTCCATGGACGCGCCGCGCTGCGCTCAGGCCTCGCCCCCCGACACGCCCCGTGCTATGACGTCATAATCGCCGTGCGCCCTATGCGCTTGGCTGGGCGCGAAGAGTATGCCACAAGCTTTAAGCTTCTGGCATACTCTTCGCGCACGCGCTGGAGGCGGGGCTCCGAGGAGGGGGCGCGCACTCTGCGCGGGCCAAAACAGAACATACTCAGCTTGCTCCTCCAGGCAGTCAGAATGAAATTGAATGTAACGTTCCAAATTCTATGTATTAAATTCTAAAAAACGACCCTCAACATTTGGGAAGGCTAAGCCACACAACTAGTTTGTTATAATCGAACGCCATGCTTCAAAGGCAACTTTACGACGCTGAGGACTCAATCACAGCAGATATCCGCTGATAGCCTACCACGGAGATCTCACAGGCACAGGCAGCTAAACCCGACGCGCTGATAGAAAAATCTCCATGGACGAAGAAGAGTATGCCACAAGCTTTAAGCTTCTCGCATACACTTTGCGCCTAGCCAAGCGCATAGGGCGCGCGGCGATTATGACGTCATCGCACGGGGCGTGTCGGGGGGCGAGGCCTGAGCGCAGCGCGGCGCGACCATGGAGATTTTTCTATCAGCGCGTCGGGTTTTGCTGCCTGTGCCTGTGAGATCTACTCCGTGGTAGGCTATCAGCGGATATCTGCTGTGATTGAGTCCTCACCGTCGTACAGTCGCCTTCAAAGCATGATGTTCGATTATAACGAACTAGTTGTGTGGCTAAGCCTTCCCAAATGTTGAGGGTCGTTTTTTAGTATTTAATATATAGAATTGGGAACGCTACATTCAATTTCATTCAGACTGCCTGGCACTGATCGCCGTCATTTCTGGAGCACTCACTATGTTCTGTTTTGGCCTGCGCAGAGTGCGAGCGCCCTCCGTGGAGCCCCGCCTCCAGCGCGTGCGCGAAGAGTATGCCAGAAGCTTTACACTAGCTAGCTAGGCTACTGTACTCACATTTTGAAAGTAGAACTCAGGCAGCTCACCGGCCGCGGCTTCCAGGCGTATAAACTCGTGACAAAAACCTCATCTGTCCTGATGGTCGAGTTCCATCCAGCTGCTCTCAGAGTCCGACGCGTGGATATTATTATTTGCCGAGATGTGTGTGAATTGATTCAGGTGGGCGTTAGCAGCTAAAGGCTAGCTGAGTCCATGCTGACTGCTGCTACTTCATAGTTCATAACATTATAAACAAATAAAATGACTTGAATTCACTTAAACACGTGTACCGCTACTCACACTTTGTTGAAAATTAGGAGAGAAGTGTGCGAAATGTCATAGTTATAACAGCCTCGCTGAGGTCCACAGACCACTGGGTGCGTTTGTTTGTGTCCGCGGCGCATGCCGTTGTGAATTCCCCATGTTTAAAACAGTTTTGTTTTAAACTAAAGGCTATATGAAGCTCCACCTCACGTTAGTCGGCTGTGCAATGGAGTGGGGCGAGGAGCAACAAATTCCACCCAAACCTAGTCCGCAAATAACAAAAATCGATAAAAATTCCACGTGATCGAATTCATTCCTCAACTATCAATTATCGATTTTTGATGAACATCCCTACACTGTAGCTTGTAGATTGAATTACTATTGGTTTACTGGGATATTACACACATTTTATAAATATTGTAGCCTGTACCAATTGATTTGATTACAGAATAGTAATTGAGAGAAATGGTGTGACCTTGTCAGATTTTTGTAGACGGGGACTTCCAGGATGAATCCCAGGATCCAGGGGAATACAGCGAGACTACAGATCTCCCAGTCGACTGGGATGGCGAGCCACCACTGAGCATCTAGAAGAGCAATCCACACATTCACTGCAGTAGCATCAAGGACTACCCTGCTGTATGACTGGAGCGGTCGTTACACACACAGTCCAGCGGATGAACTTCATCGGGACGCGTACAGACACCCATCGACTTTTGGCCCCAAACAATTTTTTATTTTATTTTTTGGACTGAAGGGACAACATATTTTATTTGTGGGCGCACTTTATTATTTTTGGGGAATTATAAATTGTCAACTGTGAAAAGCTGAAGTACTGAATTCATGTTTACAAACAAAAGGCTTTAAATTCATCTAACTCTTACTAAGATAATCTTGCTAAAAGCCAAAACTCTGTGTTGTCTAATTTCATTGCTGTCATACATTTTTAAGGGCTCTGGTCATTCTGAAAATCTGGTACTTGTCCATGCTCATTTATATTAATATTCTATTATTATTATTATTATTATTATTATTATTCAGAATTACAGTACATATGCTACAGTCATCAAAGAGCATTCATTTACCGATTATCAACTCACTTTGTATCATTATAATGCTTGTTGATATAAGCAGATGGGCAATGTTTACCTTTGCTACATGTTTTCCAGACTGAGAGCTCCCAGTTCATCCTCTGGCAAAACATTCAGCTGTGACGCTTTTCACATCACAACGCATCATAACGGAATTGCGGAAGCTCTGCTCCGAGGGCTGTTGATTCGGCTTCCAGGGCGCTGTTATTGTTAAAGAGCATTAATAGATGGTTATTTACGGTTAAGTAATGCTTATTCAGCACTCGTGTGCTTTTATGAAATGTTCCTTAAGAGATACATGTTTTCAACTTTACAATAAGGGTCACACAGAGCATTAATAAATGGTTAATTACGGATAAGTAATGTTTTTCAGCACTTTAATAAGTTTATGAACTGTTAGTTAAGGCATATATGTTTTCAACTTTACAATAAGGGTCACAAAGAACATTAATAAATGCTTAATTACGGATAAGTAATGTTTTTTCAGCACTTTAATCTGTTAATGAAGTGTTAGTTAAGGCAGACATGTTTTCAACTTTACAATAAGGGTCACAAAGAGCATTAGTAAATGGTTAATTACAGATAAGTAATGTTTTTTCAGCACTTTAATGTGTTAATGAAGTGTTAGTTAAGGCATACATGTTTTCAACTTTACAATAAGGGTCACAAAGAGCATTAATAAATGGTTAATTACAGATAAGTAATGTTTATTCAGCACTTTAATGCATTAATGAAGTGTTAGTTAAGGCATACATGTTTTCAACTTTACAATAAGGGTCACAAAGAGCATTAATAAATGGTTAATTACAGATAAGTAATGTTTATTCAGCACATTAATGCATTAATGAAGTGTTAGTTAAGGCATACATGTTTTCAACTTTACAATAAGAGTCACAAAGAGCATTAATACATGGTTTATTACAGGTAAGTAATGCTTATTAGGCACACTCAAGCTTTTATTAAGTGTTACTTAAGGGATATATGTTTGCAACTTTACAATAAGGGTCGCAAACAGCATTAATATATGGTTAATTACAGTTAAGTAATGCTTATAGAACATGCATATAAATTAGGGCCACATGAAGAAACGGAACCAGCAAACCTCAAATTAATGTTAATTAAGGGTTAATGGATGCTTATTAAGCACTACTAGTCATGTTAATTACGGTGTGTTAATTAATGCTTATTAAGCATTAACCAACCCTTACTTAATGCACATTAGTTAATGTTAATTAAGGGTTAATTAAGGCTTACTAAGCTTTACTAACCCTGTTAATTCATGTTAATTCATGCTTATTAAGCATTAACTAAGCATTAATTAACCCTTAATTAATGTACCCTTATTGTAAAGTGTTACCGATATAACATATGGACAGAGCTATCCTATTGATTTTGGCCTCTCGTTTTGATTTGAAGTGGTGGTCGTCGCCATCTTGATATTTCCTCAGCAGAGTGGGAGGGAATGGGTTGAGTCCTTGCGCCCTTGCGCACCTCCCGTGAGATGGGGGTTTTCCAGAGCTGCAGCTCTGCCTGCTATTGGTCCGGGATCGGGAAGCTGCATGATCACTGGACAGGCGATCTGTCAATCACCCCTTTTTGTATCGTCTATTTTCCTCCAAACGGGCGAGTTATATAAAAATGACCCCCCTACAGTTGTTATGAAAAGGTGAAATTAGATATAGACCAAAACCATGTTAAGGACCAGGCCGTAAAAATGCTTAATCATTGTTACTGGGGCATTTTAACATGGGGGTGAGCAGGAACGACGGTACTTCTGAGCCCTGCCTCAAGTGGGCATTCAAGGAATTACAGCTTTCAGGGTTACTTCCTGGTCCTTGTGGGAAAACCTTGTGCCTTGCCCACTGGTACCAAGATACCTAAATGACGCTCCAAAGTTAGGCTAAATTCAGAAATTTTGGTTGTGAGGCTAGACCAGTTGAGAACCAAATCTTACGCTTATAAGATTATAAAATAACTTTGTGCTATACATTAATCATATAGGCTACAGTGTGCATAGCAAACTAAAGACTGGAGGTGACACTATTTTGGATGCAAGTTTGCCTTATTATCGTACATTTCCATAGTGTATATTCCATGAAATGGAATGATTTTTTTTACTCCCTCTCTCATGAATCCTGATGCAATGTTGTCCTGTTTCCATGTCTCCAACACTGGAATATGTTCTTCAGGATGGCACTGATTAAATAATTGCAATACTTGTGTATCACAGTGTGTCCTATTGGAATGCATCCCTGGCCCCAGAAATAGCATCGGCTGTAGGCAGGTAGAGTATAGCAGGCAGAGAGGCTGCTGAACAAGGCGGGGACAGTGCTGCTGTCAGTGCTGGAGAGAGGCACTGAGATTTGTGGTGTGGTGTGTGTGTGTGTGTGTGTGTGTGTGTGTGTGTGTGTGTGTGTGCGTATGTGTGTGTGTGTGCGCGTGTGCGTGTGCTATTTTGGGAAAGGATTTTAATTTGTAGATTATCCAGTTTGGATACAGTGAGTGATCTGACAAGGGGACACACACAGGTGGCTTCTTGCTTTTTGTCAGACAAAACGCATTCCCATCGCTAGCTGTGGATTCTCTGGAAGCCGTGAGACTTTGGCTGCCCTGCCAACACTGGATGGACAGGAGGAGAGCTGGCTGGCTGCCTGGCTGAGCGAGTGGCATGGATAGCTAGCTAGCTAGATACCGGTAAATTTGTAATCGGTAGCCTTGACGCGAGACTCAGCGTTCATTCTTCGTTCCGAGTCTCAAAGTGGCACCCCAATACCGTTGCAGCCAGGCTCCGCTAAAATGGCCTTACATCTTCAATATAACGTAGCAAATCACCATAAAACAGTCCCGAACTTCCGCACAAGGTTGTTATCTGAGGTTTCGGAGAATCGGTATTCCCAAATGTTGCGTAGTTTCCAATACCGAGCCCTTGTAAACATGCGTATTTTGTATTTTATGTGTAATTATGGCTTTCCACCCATAGACACAGTTTCCCCGCTGGGAAGCAGGAAGAACAACATCCATTTTCAAAGGAAAAGACAAAAAATACAGGCTCTGTTTTATTGTGATATATTGAAGATGTCAGACTATTTTAGCGGAGCCTGGAACGCTATTGGGGTGTTACTTTGAGGCTCAGAAAGAAGAATCTTGCGTCGAGGCTATATGTAGGTAATTGGATGCATATTCAAGCTTTGAGGATTTAAATTTTAATTGGAGCTGATTAATTGCGACTCATTGAATCCTCGATATTTGTAGTGAAAGCAAAACATTATTAGAATTTCTTAAACTTGTTTTCTTAAAGTCAAAACTGGAATACAAGCCAGGCTGTGGTGCGCCGACTGTCACCCACCAAATTGATTTGTATTGTATTTAAAACATGTTCTCACACACACACACACACACACACACACACACACACACACACACACACACACACACACACACACACACACACACACACACACACACACACCCCATCTTCTCGCACATCCATCACAACACACTCCTCAGACAGGCTGTGTTTGTGTCAACAGGGGCTGAGCTGAAGTGGCAAACGATGACATGCTGTAAGTACAGCTCAGCCCACATGATGAACGACCTGCTGCAGCACCATGCACACTGCTGCTGCCCAAAGAAAACCTCATATCTCCAGTAGAGAGGCAAAGTGACCGACCGCCTACTTCCTGCTTCAGCACTGTACCAGAGATTTTCATCAGCCATTTATTTTCCCATAGACATTTCGTAAAATGCGTATAAAAATAGTTTTACTGGTTCAAACCAAACGGTTCAGATATATTTAGAAACAGGAGAGACCGCATAACATTCACTGGGACCAAAACGTTAGAAAAAATGCAGGTTTAAAGAAAATGTTTTTTCGATGTTTTTTTTTAAAGTTTTGGTCCGAGTGAAATGTTCTATGGTCTCTCCCGATTGTAGCGTCAGCTGAACCGTTCGGTTCGACGAAGTACAACTATTTTATAAGCATTTTACGAAATGTCTATGCATGGGAAAATAAATGGCGGATGAAAATCTCTGGTACAGTGCTGAAGCAGGAAGTGATGTTCCACTTTGCCTCTCTATAAGAAAGTCAGCGGAAAAAAATAAAATAAAAAAGGCAGCAAAACTTTTAAAGTCAACATTTAACATTGGCTTATTCCAACCATGAGGGAGCTTGGAGAGCATTGGTGCTTTTCTACACCTCCACCGCCGAGTCCATCCTCATCTACTCCATCACCGTCTGGTAGACTGCAGCACATCATCCGGCGTGCTGAAAAGGTGGTCGGGTGCAGCCTGCCATCCTTTAAGGACATACACACTGCAAGAATGATGTTATTAACCTGGTCTAGGGTCAGGTCACAACATGTGACAAGTGACATGAAAGCGAGGTTGTAAAAAGCAAAAAACATGCCATTTATTTTACATATAAATATAAATCCACATTACAATAGTGACACTGGAGTTAGCAGAGATGTAGACTCTATAGAAGCATTGACTTCAGAGAGAACTAAATGCCACAAGATAAAGAAACAAAGGAAACACATGATATAGAATACAAACAAACAAGGCACATCTAGGTACACAACAATTAAGTTCCGTTCCAGCAGTATGAGCAAATGAAACAAAAGCGACTATAAAAAATAAAATAAATAAATAAACATAAATGAAGTAAATAGGGATTATTATTATTATTATTAAGCATATCTAGCAAAGACAGTAATTCCAGAGCTTTCTTGCCTTTCACAAATTTCAATAAGAGATTTAACTCATTCTTCCAGGGACACAAATTGGGTTTAATCTTAAGTACCTACATTTATGTATAAAAGACTTTCCCAGTTTCAGTCCCAGGAATTAATTTGTAGGAGAACATTTCTAATCACTCTGTTAGCACATTTATCATTAGACAACTCAATTCCTTCGATGCAGAGCTGTCACATCACAGGAGAGACATTTGAATGGAAAATACACTTAATCCACGAAGGCTACAAGAAAATAAATAACCAAAAGACATTTCCTAAGCACTAACTCCCTAATCAAAGAAACAAGAGAAAACAAAACTACAAACAAAATGGCAGTTAACCCCCACTGCTTCAAGACAAGGCGACTTACAAAGTGCAACAGGTTACATGAGCCAACATCAAAAGTTGCACTACTCACTAAGGACTCCAGCAGCACATAAACCACAGTGAAATTCACAGCTAAAAGCTAGCATGGTCGTGGAGGAGCTAGGGGGAAAGCCCAGCAGCAACACTGCTTAGGTACTACTGGCTTGGCTTCCCACCATCTTGCAGAATCCAGCAGGAACTTATAAAGGGAGTGTGCTGCAGGCTCCACCAAACTTCAGCAGCCATGCGACCAATCACAGTTGATTGCCATCACCTTGGTAGAAGCAAAAGATCATCCACATACCAACAAGAGCTCTCACTCAGAGAGCAGGAATGAGTCCGGAAGTAGCGCTTGGGTTCGTCAGGAGAAAAGTGAATGGGGTTTTAGAATGGGGATTTCACATCAAATAAGGTCTGTGGTTAACAAAAGTTTATGGGAGCGCAATTTTGGCTTCAGCAGGATCATCTTCACAAACATGAATAACTTTGATGAGTTTTGGACCGTAAATGCGTTTTTTTAACGTGATTTTTAGAAAATGCTTCAAAAGGCATAAAAGTGATTCACGTTCGTGAAGATTATCCTGCTGAACCCAAATTCGCAAATTAACCACAGACCTTATTTGATGCATTTAAGTGAAAATAACCATACTAAAACCCCATAGACTTTTGCCCCAATGAACCAACATGCATGGCAGAGATTTCTGGTTAAGCCTACAAAAATAGGTCATCCCTGCGGTACTCTATTACACAGCCACAGCACATAGCCTACATACAGGGGAAGAAACAGGAAACACAAGGGAATACAATACAGCTAAAATACACATGGCTTGAGGCCGTAACAATGACAAAGCATGTATATATACTGTATATATATATATATATATATATATATATATATATATATATATATATATATATATATATAAACTATAAAGAATTGCACTGTCGGCAGGGGGGTTAGTGCATGTTTGCATTCAACATGGTTACGGCTTTAGGGAAGAAACTGTCCTTGAGTCTGTTTGTTCTTCTGATGCATCTCTAGTGCCTCCCTGAGGACAGCAGGTTGAACAGCTGATGACTGGGATGAGAATTGTCCTTTACAATGTTTCTTGCCCTGTTTAGGCAATGAGAGTTGTAGATGATGGTCATGGAGGGGAGAGGGCGGCCGATGATTCTCTGTGCTTTAAAACCATCTGCAGCCTTTTCCTGTCTGCTTCAGTGCAGCTGGTGTACCACACTGAGATGCAGTACATCAGCAGGCTCTCCATGCAGGATCTGTAGAAGGTCTCCAGCAGCTCTCCATCCAGGTTGTTCCTCCTGAGCCCCCTCAGGAAGTGTAGACGCTGCTGGGCCTTCGTGATGACTGCTGTGGTGTTTGCAGACCAGGATAGGTCAGCAGAGATGAGGGTGCTGAGATATTTGAAGGTTTGGGCCCTCTCTACATAGTCCCCGTTGATGTAGAGGGGGGCGACGTCACTCCTGTTCTTCATGAAGTCGATGATGATTTATTTTGTTTTTGTGGTGGTGGTCTCATCACCACCTGAGATCAGCCCAATCACTGTGGTGTCGTCGGCGAATTTGACAATGGTGTTACCTGGGTGGGTGGGGATACAGTCATGTGTGTAGAGAGGTTGAAGAGCAGGGGGCTCAGCACCCGGTCCTGGGGAGAGTCGGTACTGAGTGTGCGGGTGGAAGAGAAGTGGGGGTTAAGTGTCACCATCTGCGGGCGGTTGGTCAGGAAGTCCTTTATCCAGGAACAGGTGAATGATGGGAGGCCCAAGTTTGACAGCTTAGAGATCAGAATGTCAGGGGTGATGGTGTCCAAAGCCGATCTGTAGTCCACGAAGAACAATCTCACATAGCTCCCCTGCTGCTGCAGATGGCCCAGTGCAGTGTGTAGAACTATGGCTCTGGTATCTTCGGTGGATGTTTGCTCGGTACTTACAGGGTAAATTCACTTATTGTACTCCTTACTTACCCTGTAAGTACAGGTGTGGTACCCCCGTACTTATCCTGTAAGTACAGGTGTGGTACCCCGTATCTTACCCTGTAAGTACAGATTTGGTACCCTGTAGTTACAGGGTAAATTCACATCTTGTACCCCGTACTTACCCTGTAAGTACAGGTGTGGTACCCTGTACTGATTTTGTACCGTGTACTTACAGAGTAAATTCACATGTTCTACCCCGTACTTATGCTGTAAGTACAGGTGGGGTGCCCTGTACTTACCCTGTAAGTACAGATTTGCTACCCTGTACTTACAGGGTACATTCACTTCTTGTACCCCATACTTACCCTGTAAGTACAGATGTTGTTACCATGTACTTACAGGGTAATGTGAGGGCTGTATTATAAAGCGTTACCAAAGAGTCCACTGTAACTCTTGTTGTGATTTGGTGCTATGTAAATATAAAATGTATTGATTGATACATACACAAAAATACATCTACACAAAATACAGTTATGTCTACAGAGGTAGTAGGTGTGAGAGCATTGTTGTTTCTCTTTTAGCCATGATTTAATACCTTGAAACATTCACAATGAAGGACAAAATAATATATAGCAATAAAAATATGCCCAGATTTTGGTACAAGAGACAGAATCTTAAATGGGTTTCTGTGGTTCTAATGTGTACTAAACTAGGGGTCCTTGATATGAAAAAGGTTGAGAATCCCTGATGTAAACCATAATAAACCACCAGGGGGCGTCTGAGCTCCTCACTCTGCTGCTGTTGAATCCAACATGCTGCCTCTTGCAAACACAACCAGCACCAGCTGTGTTTCTGATTGGCTGCTGACTGGACTGGACATGGAAGTGAAAGTAAAGAGTAAAGAGTCAGGGCTTTCCAGAGATGCTGCTGCCTTCAGGTGCTGCTCGTAAACTCTACCCCTGTTAAATGTATCACATATATACTGTGAGTTGAGCTGTTAGAGCGAGTGATTAGTTCAGGTGCTGCAGCTTGACTGGACATGTTAAATGATTGTGTGTTGTATGTCTCAACATGTTAGAACACACCACCATCTGCTGACTACTGGGAAATAAACTAGAAGAGAATAAGTGCTGAGATCTGACTAACTTGTTTCTGATTGACTCGTATTCAGGACTCGGCTATGGCTGCTCCTCACTCTGTGTGGTGAGAGTCGTAAAGTCCTGTTTACGTCATTTTGATTATTAACAGCCTAGAAATTGGATGTAAATTGAAAGAGATGAAATACCCCCCCCCCCCTAAACCAACGTAAATATGATGATATGATATGATGTGATATATGAAGCATAGCGTGGATGCTCCCATATCACATCATGGCCGACTCTACATGCCCCAAGTATACACTGCCCACTTGTGAGGCCGTCTGGACCTGTGCCACACACACACACACACACACACACACACACACACACACACACACACACACACACACACACACACACTCTGAGGCAGAGCCTGTCTAAAGTTCATTAGTTTATCCTATCAGTCACACATCAAATCATTGATTGATCATTGATAGATAGATAGATTGATTGATTCATTGATACATCCACAAAAACACATCTACACAAAATGCTAAATGCAGTTATGTCTACAGGGGTAGTAGGTGTGAGAAGAACATTGTTGTTTATCTTTTAGCCATGATTTAATACCTTGAAACATTAACAATTATGGACAAAATCATATCTAGCAATAAAAAATATGCTCAGATTTTAGTACAAGAGACAGAATCTTATCGAATGGGTTTCTGTGGTTCTAATGTGGACTAAACTAGGGCTCCTTGATATGAAAAAGGGATAACTGATCTAAACCATAATAAACCACCAGGCAGACGTCTCAGCTCCTCACTCTGTTGCTGTTGAATCCAACATGTTGCCTCTAGCAACAGATAAACAACCACAAGCTTGTTTCTGATTAACTGCTGACTGGACTGGACATGGAAGTGAAAGTAGTCAGGACTTTCCAAGACGCTGCTGCCTTCAGGTGCTGCTTGTAAACTCTACCCTGCTAAATGTATCACACAGTATACTGTGGTGTTAGAGTGAGAGATGAGTTCAGGTTGACATGTTCAAATAAATTAGAACACACCACCAGCTGCTGCCTGCAGGGAAATAAACTAGAAGAGAAGAAGTGATGAGATCTGATTAACTTGTTTCTATGATTGACTCGTATTCAGGACTTGGCCGGCTGCTCCTAGTCACTCTGTGTGGTGGTGAAGGTCATAAAGTCCTGTTTACGTAAAGGCAGCATGAGAGAAACAGAGAAGAAAAACCTGGAACAGAAACTCTGAGGTTCAGAGTCTGAACCTGAACAGACCACAGTGTCTACTGTGTTGACTGTTACAAGTACTGAATACAAGTGTATTCATACAGCAGTTTTCACAGAGCAAAGAGACAAACGGCTTCACAAGAGTCAAATAGTTCAACTAAGAGAAGAAGAGAGTTCAAAACAATAAAACATGGTAAATGGTAAACGGCCTGCATTTATATAGCGCTTTTATCCAAAGCGCTTCACAATCAGTAGGTACATTCACCCATTCATACACCGATGGCACCAGGTTACCACGCAGGGTGCTGGCACACCATCAGGAGCAATTTGGGGTTCAGTATCTTGCCCAAGGACACTTTGACATGCAGACTGGAGGAGGCGGGAATCGAACCACCGACCTCTTTTATCCAAAGCAATTAGTGGACTACCCGCTCTACCTCCTGAGCTACAGCCACCCCATGAAAAGAAACATGATAAGAAAAGATAAACACAGAGTTATGACACAAGAGGCTAAGAGTCCACACAGTGTTCACAGTTTAGAGGCTTTAGGCTAAGAGTCCACACAGTGTTCACAGTTTAGAGGCTTTAGGCTAAGAGTCCACACAGTGTTCACAGTTTAGAGGCTTTAGGCTAAGAGTCCACACAGTGTTCACAGTTTAGAAGCTCCATCATCTCAACACATTCTCATTATTCACAACATAGCATGTTCTCTCTATGTTGACTATTTCTCACCTTGGCTTCACTTCTGAACTCACAGGGGAGCCTTTTCCATCAAGACCGTAGCCAAAAACTTCTGTTACAGTTTGATTTATTTAGGTATGAAACAACTTGGTTAAGGTTAGAGAAATGGTTGGCTTCAGTTCAGCTTAACACGTTGAGTGCCAAGGACGAGATATCTCGGCTTACATGATCCAACCGTTGAGTGCCAAGGACGAGATATCTCGGCTTACATAAACATTTTTTTTTTTTGACGGTGGGACATCGATCAACCCCTTTTACGTCTCCTATACCAGAATTGGAGGAAGAGAATGTGTATAATCTATTTTACCGACCAGCTAAGTGGGGACAGTGCTCTCCAGACAGAGAGGAATCCGAGCAAAAAACAGCCGCGGGTCCGCGGGAGAAAGCCATTCTAATTTTCAAGGAAATAGCTGGGCGAAAACGCTTTCGATTTCACACACACACACACACACACACACACACACACACACACACACACGCGCGCACACACACACACACTCGAGTACCTTTGAGCATAAATAAGACCAGAATCGCAAAAGCTTCTTCAAAGCTCTCAGCCGACACCTCAAGAAACGAACGAGCCCGTTTTACAGTCCAGACTGCCCGAGAGCGGCCGCGGAGCCTCCTCCCTCCGCAGCACAGACGGAGGGAGGAGTTTGGAGACACACACACACACACACACACACACACACACACACACACACACACACACACACACACACACACACACACACACACACACACACACACACACACACAATACAGTATACAGACTTGCCCAAGGGCACCCATAATCACAGGCACGTGAGGTGGTTCTAAAAATCCATTTATCTCAGAACTCTCTGAAAATCTCTGAAACCATGCTGTACTCAACGGCTAATATCTACATAACTACTAAGTCTGCAAACTAACTCTTTTAGACAGAGAAAGCACACATTCTATTAGTTCTTTTTAGATGATTGGTGTTCACGAAGTCTTAATAGAAAAGAATCCTCGGCTCGTGTAAAATGAGCCAGAATCCTCAAAAAAAAACCTGGCAGAACCTACCTACAGCATTGAAAAAAGGGCTGGCAGTCAATGTGTTAAATAACAAACAGTTAAATGTGACTTATGGTTGCAATGACTTTGAATCGAACCCTGGTCTCTGATGTCAAAGACCACAACACCCTTACTGGCCAACGGTTTGTGTCATTGTCACACTCCTGTGGTGTTGATTTCACACGTAGGATCTATAGGAGTCTGTTGATCTACTCTGCATGTTGAAAAGTGACAGGGTGAGCTGATGTCCTCTTGGACCTGGTCAACAGCCTGTGTGGTGTCCATGTTTTCATCTGCATTTTCACATGAACCCAGGAGACTGGAAATAACATGAAGGAGCAAATTATGTTTGATTATTAACAGCATAGAAATTGGATGTAAATTGAAAGAGATGAAATAAAATATGTTTCCCTCTCCTCTAAAACAATGTGGATATGATATTGCTGTGATATATGAAGCCTAGCGTGGACGCTCCCATCCTCACCTGAGCTCATCACACACACACACACACACACACACACACACACACACAAACACACACACACTCACACACACACACACACACACGCACATGCACACACACACACACACACACACACACACACACTCATGTGGCTGAGCATGACTAAAGTTACTTTCTTCATCCCCTCCTATCAGTCACAAATCATCACAAAATCTGCCTTCTGTCAGCTCAAAAACATTTCCTAACTCCGGTCATCTCTCTCTGACACCGTGACCCTGTGGCAGAGACAGTAGAAGAAGTAGATCCACACGCTGCTGGAGACTTCTCCAATAGATTTATTGTATTGTTGTGGTCACAAACAGCCTTCTACAGAATGAATGATTCATTCTGAAGAAGGTCGTTTGTGAGCGAAACGTAATACAATAAATGTACTTGGAGAAGTCTCTAGCAGTGTGTGGACTCTACTTCTCTTACCGGTTACTGATTATTTGTTTGTCCTGCACCTGCTAATCAAGTGGATGTGTGTAATTTACTTTACTTTACTTTACTTTACTTTACTTTACTTTACTGTAGCAGAGACCCCCCATCTGCAGTCCTGTCCAGGGTACAGCAAAGCCCTGGACAGGCTCCATGTGCAGAACTCAGCTGCCAGGTTGAGGGTTTTCTCCTGCACCAAGCCCTGGCAGACATCACCCTCACCCTCATCCACCTCCACTGGCTCCTGGTCAAGTCCCTCATCACTTACAAAATCCTCCACGCTCTCACCACCCCAGTATCTATGTGACCTCCTCCACCACTGCACCCCCTCCTGGTCCTCTGACACAGGTCTGCTCTCCATCCTCCACACCCGCCTGCAGACCTTTGGGAACAGAGCTTTTAGTGTGGCATAATATTATGACATCATATGCTAATTTGCATATGAATCGCCTATAAAACCTACTGCTCGCTATGGAGGGAGGGGAAGCGCTGTACCTGAAATGGGAAATGTACCACCATGGACCACAAGCCACTGAGAAGAGTGAGGCGTGCGGCCCAGCACGTGACAGGATGTGAACTGCCAAAACTGCAGGAACTGTACAATCAGAGATGCCTCAGGAGGTCCCAGAAGATCATCAAGGACACGAACCACCCGCACAACAGCCTGTTCTCCATGTTGCCCTCAGGGAGAAGATACAGGGTCCTGAAAGCACGAACGTCTGTGGAATAGTTTCTTCCTGCAGCCTGCAGGCAACGAGACTCCTCAATAAATAACACAAACACCTGTATTATTGACATTTGCACACTGACAAGTGGACACTTTTGGACACTGGACACTTTATATCTATTCTACAGTATCTTATTCTATTTGAATACCTATCACTTTTACCTTATTACCTTTCTTACTT
>NW_028152148.1:112157-129657 GCF_964638095.1 Poromitra crassiceps
GTCATTCCGCAGTCTTCCGCTCCTCCTGCTCCAGCTCCTGAGCGATCAGTCGCCCCCGCCCAAGCACCAGAGGCTTCCAGTACTAGCCCTGCCTCTCCGTCGCCCCCAAGGTTGGAGCCCCTAAGATCCTTGGAACTGAGTGAGGTGACCCCTGTCTCTCAGCCACTTCCAGCTCCTAAGCCCATACTCTGGGGCGGAGTTCATATCGCCCCAGAGCAGGGGCAGCCACATTTGAGTCCCAGCAGCCATCTGTACCGTGATCAGACCGGCAGGGTTCGCATCACACCAGAGGAGAGGCAGCGCCGTTTGGACACCCGGAGCTGCCTGTACTGTGGCCGAGCCAGGCATTACCTCTCCTCCTGCTCCCAGCGCTCAGTAAGTGGGCCCACCACTCGCCGGGGTCAGGGCTCTAAGAGTTCAGCCCTGAAGCCCATATGGGTGGGCAGCATTCACGTGACCGTTGAGTGGCAGTGTCTCTCCAAGAGGGTTAAGGAGTTGGAGAAGACCGTCGATCATCTCGTCACTGCCTACTGCCTGACTGTGCAGCCCAGTCCGACCAGCCCCGTCCCCCCGCAGGGGGCCTCCCAGTCTGCTGGCCTTGAGGCCCAACCTGTGGGGGTCCTACCCCAACTACAGGTCGGGATGGTAGGCCTTCCCCTCGCTGAGTCTGAGCCCGGTCCTCAGCAGCAGTCTAAATACAGGTCTAAGCGTCGACGTTCGCCCCAATCCTGGGATTCCTATCTGGCTGCGGAGGGATTCGGTTCTCTTGTCCGCCTTTTGTCTAGGCCGCCATCCCCCGGGGGAGAGCCTCCTGTGGCTCTGCCTTCAGGAACGGCAGCATTGGTTGAGGCTCAGCCTTTGGGTCGTGCGGAGCCTTCTGGTGCTCCGCTCTCTGAGCCTGCGACATCCCCTTTGGTTCCTTCTTCCAAGTTTGGGGCCCCACCTTCGGAGCCCGCGGAGTTTGAGGTGTTGCGTCAGGAGAACAGTTCTTGTTGGTCCCCACCAGACCGTGACATTGACCCTTTTGATGGTCTCCAGTCTCCCAGGTTTGGATCGTGCCCCGGGGGATGGCCGACTCCAGAGGATCCACCGGATTCTGCAGCATTTCTGCTCTCCAGATGTCATCTTTGATGGTCTCATTGGACGCGCGTCCGTAGAGGGGAGGGTACTATTAGGATGATGTCATCATTCCTACTGTGATGTCATAGATCACTCACTGATGATGTCATAACACAAGGTGATGTCATGTCCGGGACCTATAAAGGTTCGGTTCTGCAGGTCCTCTGCAGTTGTTCAAAGACTATTCTCACTACAACCCTCTGCAACAGTTCCCAGCTTTCGAACCTTGCAGACCCAGCTATCAAGTTCCACAGCGTTCCTAGTTATCGAGACTTCAGTTACCAAGTGTGTCTTGGCCATCAAGTATCCGCACGTAAATCCACCAGTCTCACAGCCAACCCCTAACACATTATTAGTCTCGCTTGCCAGACACTCCCAGCAAAGCAACATAGAAGGCACGCTAACGTAGCTACCAAGCTAACGCCAACCAAACAAACCACTGCAGCACTAGCGTTAGACAAAACAAGCAGACTTACCAAATACAGTAGGTAGACGCCAAGTTTCCAATACATGTCCAGTATAATGGGTATAATCCATACTGCATTTATGATCGCTGTTCCGCTGAGAGAAATGCACTTTTACAAGGCACAACTGAGCTACGTTAGCGTAAGTTGCCCACTGCTCCTGGTTAGACAGCGTCTCCAGCACGTTGCCTACAGGAATCCGTACCATTATATATATATATATTACTAAGTAAGTAAAAGGCTTTTGACAGAACTCAAAAAACATATTTAATGCTACTGAGACATGAAGAGTGATATCAGTATGAATTGTGCAGAGATTTACAAGATATTGTATTGTTGTACAGATGCTCCTCACAGCTTCATCTACACCAGCGATGATGTGGAGCTGGGAGTGGAGAACCACCTCATCGCCCATGTGACTGGGTTCTACCCTGCTCCTGTCAAGGTCTACTGGACCAGGAACGACGTGAACGTGACTGAAGGAACCACCCTCAACGTCCCCTACCCCAACAAAGATGGCACCTTCAGCCAGGTCGCCAGGCTGAGCTTCATCCCACAGCTTGGAGACATCTACAGCTGTTCTGTGGAGCACCGAGCCTTGAGTCAGCCGCTGACCCGGATCTGGGGTGAGGCACCTTTATCTGTTAGCTAACCAAAACTACAGTTAGCTAACATCAACCAAAACTATAGCTGTCTTCCTGTATGTTCATGCATTTGGTTCCTCCTCAGATGTGGAGCAGGAGCAGCCGGGGATCGGACCTGAGGTGTTTTGTGGACTGGGTCTGACCGTGGCTCTGCTGGGCGTGGCCACAGGAACCTTCTTCCTCATCAAAGGAATCGAATGCAATTGATCAGTTATTGATCAGTTATTGATGATGTGAGGCAGACTGAAGGAGCTGCAGGAGTTAACAGACTGCTATCTGTCCTGCTGGTTTTATACTGCTTCTCTCCTGTGTGGATCTGTACTGATTCACCTCACATGTTAACTTTCACACAAACAAATCAATTAACTTTTTATCTGTATGTTCTTTTTAGTAATAACTATTTACATTTTCACTGTTTAACTTTTAAATTACAAAGGTTTCTATTGTGGCATTTGGACTAGTCAACCACTGCTTATATTATGGGTGCATTTGTAAACAGTCACTCTGAGCACCAGAGTGCACTCAAACTGGACCGTTCATAAAGCATTGAATTTCTTTGAACAGCCGCCCTCTCATTTTAGTCTAGAAGACAGGGCCCGTATTTATCAAGCTTCCTAGAATTACTCCTAAGAACACTGCTAAGAGTACACTTATGAGCAAAAAAATTCCCAGCTAAAAGCTGCACTTAAAAGTCAGTTATTATGCATCTCACTCCCTCTTTCAGCGAGGTGTAGGACTGAATCCTAAATGTCAATCTCAGAGCTGATTTACGACAGGTGTGTGTGCCGTAAAGGGAAATGTTGATGACGCAATTCCAAGTACACAGGAATGGCCAATCGCTGAATGGAATCCCTTATGCACGAAATATCCTAAATAGAGATGATTCAACAGTGAAATGCACAATGGGAGTGTAGCATATATTCACCAATAATTTCAGAAGAAATTATCAACAAAATAATACAAGATAGCCTACATTGAAAATCACTCAAGAATAGGCTAAATCTTTCCTAATACACCCAATTTACCTAATCCCACAACTGACTCGAAACTGGTGTGCTGTCAATTGACTACCCTATATAGCCAGGTTCTATAGGCTGTATGATGAGCAAACATGGAATCCAAAGGAAAGCCGAATTGGAGGGAGGATGACACGCTGTGCTTAGTGGAGAAGATTCGCGCACGTCTCTGTCTCCTGAATGCCATGATGTCAACATCAGTGGTGTCGTCTACGTGATACGCAGGTATACGCCGTATACACACTGCGAAATGACTCAGATTTGCATATGCGCACTGGGAAATGCGCTATGATATGTATCGTTTTCAATTTCCATTTATAAAATTCACCCTGTGCGCTCTGTGTGTTACCCTACGTTCACACACAGCACCCAAGCCTTGCCTTTACCCACGCTTTTAAATAGGCGTCCTTTTTAGTCAATGAGGCTGTGTACACAGGGCGCCTCAACGTGAACCTTCCGTGTACCCACGCCTCGCCTGAGCTGCGCCGATTTTTACGTGAGTTCTATTTTCAAGCCAACTAGGCGCGTGAAGGCATATTTTTTCTGTCAAGCCATGAAAGAAAAACGCGACAATATCCGTGGGAAATGTCAGTCAGAGTCAGTATACCCTCTGAAAAAAGGTAGACTACACCACTGGTCAACATTGCCCTGCTGGCAACTCCTAACCACTTAGGACACCTCCTGAGGACTCTTAAATAGCTGGGGGAGTAGGAGTGTTTCCTAGTCTTAAGAAGGTTGATAAAAAGCTTTTATTCTTAAGTGTGAGAGTAGGACTAAATTTCACAAATTCTCAGCACTTAAGGACTAAAATGGCACTCTGAGATGCTTGATAAATACGGGCCCGACAGATGTTTAGAGCATCAGATTGAATTTACGAATGCACCCTGAGTAGCCTATTTTAGCCTACATACTTTTGTTAAATTACATTATGCTAGAAATATTGTGTGCTCATTTCTAGCATGCCTCGCTGCCTCGCACACTCACGGGTGATTATTTTTATTTTGGGCACTTTCATGTTCCTGGATGCATTTTTAATCTTTTTTTCATGTTTTTGTTATTATTGCTTAGTATGCTTTATTACTCACCTAGACTTTATTATTCTCTTGGAATATTTCTTTATCTACTTTTATACTGTTTTATGTTGACATTTCACCATTTCCGTCTTGTCCCCAAAACAGAGTTTTACTATTACTAATATAAATACAGTTGAATCAATGATTTTCTCTCAAATATTTATATCTACAATTTGTGACTTTGTTTGTTTACACCAGCCTACCCAATCAGAGTGAAGAGGCTCATTAACATACTGGGAAAACTTTATTATACCTCCAGTTGTGTTTTCACTCATGATGAGAATTCTGTCTCTTTTTAGTGATCCAGATCATTTAGCTCAGCTCAGTAATGAGAGCCGGCTCTTTGGACTCTCAAATGGCTCTTCAGTTTGTATTCTACCGCCTTTATCATTCAGTAAATTTAGTAATCTTTTGACTTATGATTGGTATGTGTGCATACAGTATGCATCACTTACATTATTCAATTAATTATACTAAAGCTTATAATTTCCAGATTAATACCATCATTTTACATTAGCCTGTGTTTGGTAATGAAATAATGTAAAACCATAACATGATATACTGTATATAACAACATAGTAAACCCTGCTTAATATGATATAATATATTTACCTTACATTCTGCCTTTAGGTTGTCTGTTATTAAAAATGCATCTAAATACTGCTTCATTTGTGACTGTCACTCATCTTGTTTGCTGTTGTCTGTCATCACACATGATTGGTTGCACGCTCACACACACATCAACACAACAGTCAGTCCATGGAGTTCATGTGACCGAGCAGTGTGGTGAAAAGATGCTATTATTATTAGGGGGGATAATCGTCTCTCAGACGGGAGCCAGTGTAGCTGAGTCAATGTTGTGTATTTTTGTGAACATTCTACAGCCGTTACACCAGCTCGATCACAGCCCCTCAAAGTAAAACAGCAAAACAACACAGAATGACTGTTGATGGCAAAATAAAGTGGAAGTTAAATACTGTCAGTGGAGTGGTATCCAGTGTGTATTGAGATACTTTGATTGATCAACAAATCAATGTTATCATCAGCATAAAACTGTCCCATTTAGATATTGCTATAGTCTGTGTTACGACCCAGTCTAGGGTTTAGGCCGCAGCAAGGACGTTCACACAGAAACCAAGATAAATTGTACAAAAATACTTTACTTTGATTAAAATCAGTTACAGGGTATGTTCCTTTTCACTGGTACACTTAACACAATTTAACATAAAGACAGACATTACAATTACCTTAACTTAACAGACACCAACCAGAACCAAATACAAACAAAAATGAACATGGGTTTCCATGTGAGCAGACCGATGAGAGTGGAGCCCCTGTCGCCTCCACTCTGCTGTTCAACTGTCCGTCCTCCACATTTGTAGAGGAGCAGTGGCTGATCTTCTCCAATCAGCCACCATCAGCAACAGCCTTGTAGAATGACTTCTCTCCTTGATGAAGCAACCAGCATGCAGACACCTAGAACACAGCCAATCAGTCACACAGCACAAACACACTGACATGCACCAGGCTCCCATCAGTCAATCAGGCATGCAGATGAAGAAAAGAAAATACAGAGGATCCCAGTAGGCTACAGGGAATAAAGTCACCTATATGACCCCCAGGGTCATAACACCTCCCCTCCTAAAAATCAAACATCCCACCCCTAATTACATGTTTGACAAATGAGAAGAAAAACAACAGACCTAACAACAAAAATACACATTGTCACCCCATCACTCCTAATGGTGACCACTGTCACCCTTCTTCCTCATGTTGACCCCTGCCAACCCATCTCTCCTAATGGGAACCACGTTACCCCTCTTTCCTAATGGCAACCAATGTGTTCAAGCAAGCTATCCCAGCAAGCTACCGAAGGACCACGAAATTCAATTAAGGACCGCAACCGAAAAGCCTTGAAATTTAGCAAGCTACCGAAGCAAGCTACTAAAGAACTACAAAATTGAAACGACGAACTACGAAATGCACCGGCGCACGAAAACTGAAGAGGCAAAAACAACAGATACAGTATTTGTGCACAACAGTATTTGGCACGTCTATGTCCTTTTTAGTGACCGAGCCCTTTTAAAATAAAGGACGGCTGCAAAATTGCACTTTACACAAGCCAGACATAGACTTGACGCAATCTAGGCAAAAAAAAAACAGACCACAGGATGAGCACTCCAACCAATGTCTGTTTTGGCGACAAGAATTAAAACCTCTCCAATAGAAGTCAAAGATTTTAGCCTGCCCCAACGCACCCCCAAAACTGACCAGCCACAGCTGCATCAGGTAACATAATTCTGCTCATTCAAAGACAAATCAACCCCACTCACAGACCCAAAAGGTTCCCCAATACAAATAACTCAAACATTGGAAACAATTCTCTGCTTGACACATTTTAACCATAGCTCAGTGGTTTTAACACAACTTAATTCAATGCATGTTTGGTTGGCAGTTAACACAAGAGCAAACTTTTACCAGTATGCCCCTATAACTAAATTGTACACACGCAAAACAAAGTCCATTTTTATAATTAACACTGGCCCATAAGAATAAATAAGTGCAGTTCCACATGCAGCTTGTTGGACACATCGAAGTCATCAGGAGGATGTATACGGTTACAGGTGCTATACTCACCAGCCTCTATCCTGGCTGAGCGATCTTAACCCATCAGATGCTACTCTGCATGGGCATGGCTTTACCTTGGCCTCCCGTTCCTGGATGCGGGCATAGACGGATTATGACTTCACGGGCCCCTGGGCATGCCCCCCTCACGGGCCCCCCCTCACAGCCCAAAAAAAAAAAAAAAATTTTTTTTTTTTTTTTTTGCCCCGATTTTTTTTTATCCAGAATGCAACTCAGGCAAGTTATCAGATATCTGCACTGATTGCAAAGGGTGGACAGCTTTTTCATGTGGTGACTTTGTGAAACAGTGTCTGAATGTGGCTGCAGATATACTGTGTTCACGCCTGAGATTGCATCCCTGCAAATTGTCATGGCAAATTGTTTACAAAAGATGAACAATAAAGCTGATTTTCAAAGTACCTTGAGGATTTTTCAAGTTGTGAATTAAGTCAAATTTCTCTCTTGATTACAAAGGTGGAAAATACAACTGTTGTTTTTAACTGGGTGTTTACTGATTAAATGTTTAAGCTCCCCACAAATGCAGATGTTTTTTTTTAAATATATATAACCAATTGCAAATTATTACAATTACCAAACAGCTAAAAAGTAGATTATTATATTGAAATGTTATTTTAGAATGTTAATTTTCTATAAAACACAATACATTTTAATGTAATTCCACAACGTTTATTTTTGGCCCTCGGCCCTCCACCCAGATTGAGTTTTGGCCCTTCATGGGAAAGAATTTGGGCACCCCTGAGCTAGAGTCTCTTCGCAGGCCGCCTGCGAAGTGAGCTCAGGGGCCCATAAGCTAGAGTCTCAGCTGCGAAGTGAGCTCAGGGGGCCCATAAGCTAGAGTCTCAGCTGCGAAGTGAGCTCAGGGGGGCCATAAGCTAGAGTCTCAGCTGCGAAGTGAGCTCAGGGGCCCATAAGCTAGAGTCTCAGCTGCGAAGTGAGCTCAGGGGGGCCATAAGCTAGAGTCTCAGCTGCGAAGTGAGCTCAGGGGGCCCATAAGCTAGAGTCTCAGCTGCGAAGTGAGCTCAGGGGCCCATAAGCTAGAGTCTCAGCTGCGAAGTGAGCTCAGGGGCCCATAAGCTAGAGTCTCAGCTGCGAAGTGAGCTCAGGGGCCCCATCAGTTAGAGTCTCTTCGCAGGCCGCCTGTGTGGCTCTCGGGCCCCTGGGCCTGTGCCCGGTATGCCCGTTCAGTAATACAGCCCTGGATGCGGGGATGTGCTAGCTCCACCTCCCGCTCCATCAGGACTGATTGCCAAACGCCAACACCTGGGTTCAGTGAAATGAAAAACTTCAGTGTGCACCTGGAGTGAATCCAGCAATCTGCATAACTGTCCCCAGCCCGTGCCGCACACCAGCTCTCAGCATGGGCAAAGCAATCGTCACCACCTCATCCACACCAGTAACCAGTACAACTCACCTCCATCTTACGCTCCACTGGAGCCATTGGGACAAAAAACAAACTCACCTTTTCACCGTCTCCACGTCCCTCCTTTAACCACTAGAGATGACACCAGGAAAACAGCCTGTGTAGCCATCCCCCACCAACTGCTTAAACCAGCTCCACTCATTCAAACCCACTGGCCACTGCACAAACTTATTTAACCAGAATGACACGATACGAAAGAGATTCTACAAAACTAAACAAAACTGTCATACAAGCCTGAAAACAAAAAGCTAAGCTGAAATGTTCACTTAACCAGATAACTAAGTTACAAACAAAACCAAATTAAGATTTAGTTGCTGAACCAACTAAATCCACTGAGAAAAGACCGGAACGAGCCCCCAATTGTTACGACCCAGTCTAGGGTTTAGGCCGCAGCAAGGACATTCACACAGAAACCAAGATAAATTGTACAAAAATACTTTACTTTGATTAAAATCAGTTACAGGGCATGTTCCTTTTCACTGGTACACTTAACACAATTTAACATAAAGACAGACATTACAATTACCTTAACAGACACCAACCAGAACCAAATACAAACAAAAATGAACATGGGTTTCCATGTGAGCAGACCGATGAGAGTGGAGCCCCTGTCGCCTCCACTCTGCTGTTCAACTGTCCGTCCTCCACATTTGTAGAGGAGCAGTGGCTGATCTTCTCCAATCAGCCACCATCAGCAACAGCCTTGTAGAATGACTTCTCTCCTTGATGAAGCAACCAGCATGCAGACACCTAGAACACAGCCAATCAGTCACACAGCACAAACACACTGACATGCACCAGGCTCCCATCAGTCAATCAGGCATGCAGATGAAGAAAAGAAAATACAGAGGATCCCAGTAGGCTACAGGGAATAAAGTCACCTATATGACCCCCAGGGTCATAACACCTCCCCTCCTAAAAATCAAACATCCCACCCCTAATTACATGTTTGACGAATGAGAAGAAAAACAACAGACCTAACAACAAAAATACACATTGTCACCCCATCACTCCTAATGGTGACCACTGTCACCCTTCTTCCTCATGTTGACCCCTGCCAACCCATCTCTCCTAATGGGAACCACGTTACCCCTCTTTCCTAATGGCAACCAATGTGTTCAAGCAAGCTATCCCAGCAAGCTACCGAAGGACCACGAAATTCAATTAAGGACCGCAACCGAAAAGCCTTGAAATTTAGCAAGCTACCGAAGCAAGCTACTAAAGAACTACAAAATTGAAACGACGAACTACGAAATGCACCGGCGCACGAAAACTGAAGAGGCAAAAACAACAGATACAGTATTTGTGCACAACAGTATTTGGCACGTCTATGTCCTTTTTAGTGACCGAGCCCTTTTAAAATAAAGGACGGCTGCAAAATTGCACTTTACACAAGCCAGACATAGACTTGACGCAATCTAGGCAAAAAAAAAACAGACCACAGGATGAGCACTCCAACCAATGTCTGTTTTGGCGACAAGAATTAAAACCTCTCCAATAGAAGTCAAAGATTTTAGCCTGCCCCAACGCACCCCCAAAACTGACCAGCCACAGCTGCATCAGGTAACATAATTCTGCTCATTCAAAGACAAATCAACCCCACTCACAGACCCAAAAGGTTCCCCAATATAAATAACTCAAACATTGGAAACAATTCTCTGCTTGACACATTTTAACCATATAGTCCATGGGCCAGACCATATATCGGTATCACTCAAGGTGGCAAAATATAGTCACATTTTTTGAAAAGGTACATGTCCATAGATGATATTTTGGTATGATAACCTTTGCTAAGTGGTAGCTTTGTCACAGTTATCAGCACATGAAGTTAACCACCCCCTACAATAAATTGGTATCTTAGACGCTGGTGCATATCCTACTTTAGGCTCATTTTCAGGACCTTTACTCATGTTTTATGAAGGCATGTTTGGTCTAATTTCAAAGGGTAGACTCATAGGTTCATTTAAGCACAGTTGTGAGTTTGTCTAATAAACATAGAGGTCACATGGGCTCTTCAAAGTGTCAACAACATTCGTTTAACCACCATTTCCGCCTAAACTATAGTCTTTATTTGAGCATTATGACATGTAGGAACATCACTGACACAAATAACAAAACCTGAAATACTCACAGGACTGTAACAATTGAGGAAATGTATAATCTTCCCATATTATCCCACCATGAAGGCTGATTGTGGGCCTTATAGTAGAATATGAACCCGGGCCAGAATTTTCACTAATTGGTACCATCCAAGTTGACAAATTCTAGTTTTGTATTTTGAAAAGGTCTGTACCTTTAGATGATATTTCAACTTGATAAACCTTCCCAAGTGGTATGTTAGTCACAGTTAACCCTCAATGACACCAAACGTTGATCCAAAGAAAGAGACAATCGTGTCAAGAATTCTAACTTATCATTTATTTAACCAATGAACTTTATCATCACCACTATCACAAATATAATATTAAACAGTATTCATATTCGGTTTTATTCATCATCATCATTATCATCATAGTCATCCAGGGTCACGGCCTCCTCATGGGAAGACTTTAGCTCTTCAACATTACAATCTTTTTTGTTGAGACAATAGCATGTCTCTCCACAGGTTGCAAATAGCTGCTTGTCCTGAAGCTGTGCCCAGTTCTGTGGTAGCTTTCACTGGTCCATGATGAATGTTATCAAGGCAGTTTTGCTGTCTGGATTTCTTAAAAGCTTTCTCCACTGCACGACATTGTGTCCTGGGGCAATGTTCTTCCATTGAGTGCTACTACTTGCTGAACCACAACTGCATCTCTCTGCATTCTTGATTGATGTTTTCCAGTACACATCAAACACCACATCTATTCAGTTACTGAGTAACTGAAAGAGAGAGAAAGAGTAACTGTTACTCTTTCTCCTTCATGCAACGCTAGGTTCAACACAGAACCAGCAATCTCTCCAAAAGTCTTGCCATCATCTTTCAGCATGAGTGTCTCCAATATCCTCAACTGCTAATGTTGATTTCTCTAAGTCGCTAGCGAGTGCAGCGGCTTTGTTGGTTTTCCGCAATGAGACATCTGGATTAGGGATGTCGACGGTTAACCGTTAACCGGTTAACCGCCGAGAACGTCTTTGGTCGGTTAAGCATGTCGGTTAAACGGTCAATTTCCATGTTAATTTGCATATAACAGTGTTGCCAATGTGGCGATTCCCCCCCCCCTCCTTCGTGGTCAGCAATGTAACATAAGTATATTAAATGATGGGGCAAGTATTAATCAAGCTAGATTTGGAAATAAACACATGATTCATGTTGATTTTATCTACCTGATGTCTGAGCAAACGCATTCCGCAGCGAAACACACACACAGCTGAACACCTGCTGCAGCCACAGTGAAGTGAGCCCACTGACTGCCCCGCCCCTCTGTTGCTCCTGTCTGAGCACACAGCTCAGATGTGCTCTGTGACCATTTCAGAAGGATTAACACACCCAGCGAAACAATCAGCTCATACATGTTCTATAGTTTTGTTAATTCCGTGTGTGCTGTCATTAGCCTACTTTTCCTTCACTGTCTCATTCGGTCGGTCTAACTCTCTCCCTCCCTTCGCAGTGCATGTTCATCATGCACACGCATGCATACGCGCGCACTCAATGATGAAACAGTAGTTTTTGCCGTGTTACAAAAATGACATGAAGCGGTCGAATTGACGATTGAAAAGTATCAATTAACGTTAACGTTACTGTCCAACACATGGCAGTTCGGATAAATTGTTTCACAAGAGACTGCGTGCGGAGTGCGGACTCGTTTTTATAATGTACGTGGAGCCCTGCCAGACACAGAGAGCACAGCTCTCGCCGCGTGTGTGAAGAGAGAGAGCGAACGGGTGAGACAGAAGCAAACTATTTTTTGCAGATCTCAAAAGCAGGTAAACCACTGTGGGATTAGTGAGACTATTGCTAAAAGAGAAGATACTGTAGTGATGCGCACTTTGTCAGTGCGCCCTGCAGCCTGGGCTGTCGTCCGCTCAAACACTACTTCACGGGGCGGCTGCGTGTCAATTGACGTGTCCTTCATATGCAAAGCGTGCAGCTCTAAGCAGTATAGCCTATCGGAGGAATGTTTTTGTTTAGATGGCTGGAGGGTTCAACTTGTCTTCTCGTTTTGTTAATGTGTTTTTTTCTGCTTGTAGATGTAAAAAATAAACGCTTTCTACTGAAAAAAAATCAAGCATTTGTTGTGGTAATGGTTAATGGGGCACAGACAGTAAAATAGCGCATTTTAATCTTCTCGGTTAACCGACAGTTGTTGGCTAATGAGTGTCGGTTGTCGGTCAAGAAAAATTATGATTTTCGACATCCCTAATCTGGATTGAAAGTGACCAAGGCAATGGACCATGAGCCAGGACATCTTCAATGTGCAGATCTTTACTTTGCGAAGCAATGATCATATGCCCAAAAATATTTCTATCTGCTTTCAAGACCAGCTCCTTGTTTTGTGTTTGGTTTCCTCTATCTCTTTTTGTGATGCCTGAGAATGTCTTTCAGATTCTTTTTTTCCCACTTTGTCATGGAACTTGGTTGCTGGTTACTCTTTCTCTATCATATGATTGTTCAATGTGTTATTATTACTACTGTAATTGCTACTGTTGTGGTAGCTAGAATTAGCTAGACATATTTTATGTGAAGTCCTGAGACATGCTTGTGAATTAGGGCTATACAAATACACTTGACTTGACTGACTTGACTTGGTGACACAGCAATACCTGTGGAAAGGCTGATGATATTAGACTGATCTGGACCTAGAGGGTTTACCCAGCTTTTCTCCATAAGCTCTACAAAGGCATTCACATCTGCCCTATCCTTCTCTATTCTGGGCTTCTGTAGATCGTGATGACTGAAACAGTCTGTGGACTTGTTGCCTCTCATGTTCCTGAGCTGCCTCAGATACTGACTTCTGTCTGAAGTGACTGCACCAGCTTTCAGGCTGAAACCCTTGGTTCCTCCAGCAGTCTGATTGTCCTTGTTTATGGTCTCCTCAATTGTCTGGTCTACCATAATCTTTCCAATATGGAATAATTTGTCTGCAGGACGTATGCACCGTCATCCAGTGTATGTGATGCCAACAATCTTTGCTACCTGCTGCTCTGCACCAAATGTCCTCGAGTGGCCACCGCCCGGGTGGGGTCGTCAAAAGGGCCTTTCTGTGTGGAGTTTGCATGTTCTCCCCGTGCCCCCTGGGGGTTTCCTTCATATAGGGACCCCTCACCAAAACATGCAATATCCTGGTCACTGAAGTGGTGCCTCCTCTGGTCGTTCAGGGCGCCTGTTCAGAGGGAGGGGAACTCATTGGAATAGCGTGATCATCCCACGTGCTATGTCCTACCGGTGAAGCTTCCCCTGTCAGGTGAAAAGAAGTGACTGGCTACACTGCCCATGTCTCGGAGGAAGCATAGAGCCAGTTTCAGCTCTCCCCAGATCGGCAGAGGATGGAGCAGCAACCAGGATAAATAAATTAAAAATGAGCACTAATGGGGGATAAAAAATTTGGGAAAAAAGTAAGATTTTTCTTTACTGTTTAACATTATATTTGTGATAGTGGTGTTCTGTTCAAATAAAGTGACAAGATTGTCTCTTTCTTTGGATTAATGTTTGGTGTCATTGAGGGTTAACTGTGACTAATATACCACTTGGGAAGGTTTATCAAGTTGAAATATCATCTAAAGGTACAGACCCTTTCAAAATACAAAACTAGAATTTGTCAACTTGGATGGTACCAATTAGTGAAAATTCTGGCCCGGGCCCATCAAAATCCCACAATCAGCCTTCATAGTGGGATAATATGGGAAGATTATACATTTCCTCAATTGTTACAGTCCTGTGAGTATTTCAGGTTTTGTTATTTGTGTCAGTGATGTTCCTACATGTCATAATGCTCAAATAAAGACTATAGTTTAGGCGGAAATGGTGGTTAAACGAATGTTGTTGACACTTTGAAGAGCCCATGTGACCTCTATGTTTATTAGACAAACTCACAACTGTGCTTAAATGAACCTATGAGTCTACCCTTTAAAATTAGACCAACCATGCCTTCATAAAAATGAGTAAAGGTGCTGAAAATGAGCCTAAAGTAGGATATGCACCAGCGCCTAGATACCAATTTATTGTAGGGAGTGGTTAACTTCATGTGCTGATAACTGTGACAAAGCTACCACTTAGCAAAGGTTATCATACCAAAATATAATCTATGGACATGTACCTTTTCAAAAAATGTGACTAGATTTTGCCACCTTGAGTGATACCAATGAGTGAAATTTGGGGCTTTGGCCCATGGACTAATAGCTCAGTGGTTTTAACACAACTTAATTCAATGCATGTTTGGTTGGCAGTTAACACAAGAGCAAACTTTTACCAGTATGCCCCTATAACTAAATTGTACACACGCAAAACAAAGTCCATTTTTATAATTAACACTGGCCCATAAGAATAAATAAGTGCAGTTCCACATGCAGCTTGTTGGACACATCGAAGTCATCAGGAGGATGTATACGGTTACAGGTGCTATACTCACCAGCCTCTATCCTGGCTGAGCGATCTTAACCCATCAGATGCTACTCTGCATGGGCATGGCTTTACCTTGGCCTCCCGTTCCTGGATGCGGGCATAGACGGATTATGACTTCACGGGCCCCTGGGCATGCCCCCCTCACGGGCCCCCCCTCACAGCCCAAAAAAAAAAATTTTTTTTTTTTTTTTTTTTTTTGCCCCGATTTTTTTTTATCCAGAATGCAACTCAGGCAAGTTATCAGATATCTGCACTGATTGCAAAGGGTGGACAGCTTTTTCATGTGGTGACTTTGTGAAACAGTGTCTGAATGTGGCTGCAGATATACTGTGTTCACGCCTGAGATTGCATCCCTGCAAATTGTCATGGCAAATTGTTTACAAAAGATGAACAATAAAGCTGATTTTCAAAGTACCTTGAGGATTTTTCAAGTTGTGAATTAAGTCAAATTTCTCTCTTGATTACAAAGGTGGAAAATACAACTGTTGTTTTTAACTGGGTGTTTACTGATTAAATGTTTAAGCTCCCCACAAATGCAGATGTTTTTTTTAAATATATATAACCAATTGCAAATTATTACAATTACCAAACAGCTAAAAAGTAGATTATTATATTGAAATGTTATTTTAGAATGTTAATTTTCTATAAAACACAATACATTTTAATGTAATTCCACAACGTTTATTTTTGGCCCTCGGCCCTCCACCCAGATTGAGTTTTGGCCCTTCATGGGAAAGAATTTGGGCACCCCTGAGCTAGAGTCTCTTCGCAGGCCGCCTGCGAAGTGAGCTCAGGGGCCCATAAGCTAGAGTCTCAGCTGCGAAGTGAGCTCAGGGGGCCCATAAGCTAGAGTCTCAGCTGCGAAGTGAGCTCAGGGGGGCCATAAGCTAGAGTCTCAGCTGCGAAGTGAGCTCAGGGGCCCATAAGCTAGAGTCTCAGCTGCGAAGTGAGCTCAGGGGGGCCATAAGCTAGAGTCTCAGCTGCGAAGTGAGCTCAGGGGGCCCATAAGCTAGAGTCTCAGCTGCGAAGTGAGCTCAGGGGCCCATAAGCTAGAGTCTCAGCTGCGAAGTGAGCTGAGGGGCCCATAAGCTAGAGTCTCAGCTGCGAAGTGAGCTCAGGGGCCCCATCAGTTAGAGTCTCTTCGCAGGCCGCCTGTGTGGCTCTCGGGCCCCTGGGCCTGTGCCCGGTATGCCCGTTCAGTAATACAGCCCTGGATGCGGGGATGTGCTAGCTCCACCTCCCGCTCCATCAGGACTGATTGCCAAACGCCAACACCTGGGTTCAGTGAAATGAAAAACTTCAGTGTGCACCTGGAGTGAATCCAGCAATCTGCATAACTGTCCCCAGCCCGTGCCGCACACCAGCTCTCAGCATGGGCAAAGCAATCGTCACCACCTCATCCACACCAGTAACCAGTACAACTCACCTCCATCTTACGCTCCACTGGAGCCATTGGGACAAAAAACAAACTCACCTTTTCACCGTCTCCACGTCCCTCCTTTAACCACTAGAGATGACACCAGGAAAACAGCCTGTGTAGCCATCCCCCACCAACTGCTTAAACCAGCTCCACTCATTCAAACCCACTGGCCACTGCACAAACTTATTTAACCAGAATGACACGATACGAAAGAGATTCTACAAAACAAAACAAAACTGTCATACAAGCCTGAAAACAAAAAGCTAAGCTGAAATGTTCACTTAACCAGATAACTAAGTTACAAACAAAACCAAATTAAGATTTAGTTGCTGAACCAACTAAATCCACTGAGAAAAGACCGGAACGAGCCCCCAATTGTTACGACCCAGTCTAGGGTTTAGGCCGCAGCAAGGACATTCACACAGAAACCAAGATAAATTGTACAAAAATACTTTACTTTGATTAAAATCAGTTACAGGGCATGTTCCTTTTCACTGGTACACTTAACACAATTTAACATAAAGACAGACATTACAATTACCTTAACTTAACAGACACCAACCAGAACCAAATACAAACAAAAATGAACATGGGTTTCCATGTGAGCAGACCGATGAGAGTGGAGCCCCTGTCGCCTCCACTCTGCTGTTCAACTGTCCGTCCTCCACATTTGTAGAGGAGCAGTGGCTGATCTTCTCCAATCAGCCACCATCAGCAACAGCCTTGTAGAATGACTTCTCTCCTTGATGAAGCAACCAGCATGCAGACACCTAGAACACAGCCAATCAGTCACACAGCACAAACACACTGACATGCACCAGGCTCCCATCAGTCAATCAGGCATGCAGATGAAGAAAAGAAAATACAGAGGATCCCAGTAGGCTACAGGGAATAAAGTCACCTATATGACCCCCAGGGTCATAACAGTCTGTTTATAGCCTACCTGCCTGCCTGTCTACCTGTCTCCGTCTGCCTGCTTGTCTTTCTGCCTGTTTGCCTGTCTTTCTGTCTGTCTGTCTCTCTGTCTACCTGCCCGTTTGCCTGTCTGCCTGCTTGTCTGTCCCTATGTCACCGACCGTAGATTGCCCAGCTGATTCGGTGACGTATTTTTCAGTCCCAAATTATTGGTTGCTGTCAGTGTCAATCATCGAACTGCTTCG
>NW_028152148.1:134657-189657 GCF_964638095.1 Poromitra crassiceps
CATTCATCATTAGTAGCCTTGGACATGTAATCTCTGAATATGTGCTTTTATTTTACAAAATCAAAGCACTCAGTGGGGCTGAGGTGTGAAGTCATCACAGTAATAAAAGTGAATCATGTTACTGAGCCGTGTCCACACAGTCACCAGCTAAAACACGTCTCCTTGGACAAGCCAGTCAGATTGAGTTACACTGGACTGTCTGAAATCAACCATCTCAATGTCTCCACAGATCCCTCCATGCCTGAGTCTAAGAGAAACAAGATGGCCATCGGAGCCTCAGGACTGGCTCTGGGTCTCATCTTACCTCTGGCTGGATTCATCTTCTACAGGAGGAAGGCCCAAGGTCAGTCCACTAGACCAGTGGTTCTCAAATGGGGGTCCAGGGACCCCCAGGGGTCCTTGAGGGGGTTCCAGGGGGTCCCCAGACAAAAGGGAGGTCATTTCTTTGCGCTATAATTCCATTCATAAGTAACACAACAATGGCTATTTTGTTCATGGGTTTTATACACTTTCTGCAATAAAACATTTAAAAGCATCAATCTTATTATCATATGGGGGACCGTGGGACAAAATCCTATCAAATGGGGGTCCGTGGTCTAATTTTTGTCAATTTAGGGGTCCTTCATGTGAAAGATTTTGAGAACTGTAACTGCACTAGACCACTTCAGACTACTTCAGACTTCAGACACTTCAGACCAGTTCAGATCACTTGAGACCACATCAGACCAGTTCCGACTCTTCAGACTTTGCAGAACAATAACATAATATTGACTAAATAACAGCAGTCTCTTCTTCTCTTGTTTTAAATCAGGTCGGGTTCTGGTTCCCACTAACTGAGGTAGGAATCATTGATAGTAGGAGTCCTGTTGTTTGTCTCCTGGAAGAAAAAGTCAGTGGGGAACTCAACCTGCTTTATTTTGTTTTCAGTGCTGCCACCTGCTGGAGAGGAAGAGCCGCTGTTTCTGCTTCAAGCCTTCTGTGATACACTGCACATGTGCTGTGACACATATGATCTACAGCACATACATGTTTGGTGATATACATATACTGTTGTCTACTGTGCTAATGTGATATACATGATGTATGGCACATACTTAACCCAAATCATAACCCTAACCTTAACCCAGTGGTTCTCAAATGGGGGTCTGGGGACCCCCAGGTGTCCTTGAGGGGGCTCCAGGGTGTCCCCAGGCAAAAGAGGGGTCATTTATTTTCCCTATAATTCCATTCATAAATAACACAATTACTATTTTGGTCATGGGTTTTATACACTTTCTGTAATAAAACATCTAAAAGCATCAATCTTATTATCATATGGGGGACCATGGGACAAAATCCTATCAAATGGGGGTCCATGGTCTAATCTTTGTCAGTTTAGGGGTCCCTCATGTGAACAAATTTGAGAACCACTGCCTTAACCAACTTGTTTTAGTTGCACCAAATGCAGCAACATTTTCAAATTGGTGGAGGAACATAAAGACCCTGGCAAACAAAATGCACCAAAACCTTCCAACCATTTAATTTAGGGTCTTATTTGACTACTTCTCAAAAAGTAGACGTAGAAGAAATTTGGGGGAAAAGTCCTGACGGAGTTGGCAGTGAAAATGTGTGAGACAATGTGATGTACGGCACATAGTGTATACAGCACACATATCATATGTAGCATGACATACAGCACACATATCATATGTAGCATGACATACAGCACATGTATGTCACATGACGTGTATGTGAGTGTCACTCAAGTCAAATGTATTTGTGACTTGAGGCTTCACCTTCCTGTGTGACATGATTCTTTCCCAGCGGCTAACTTCCTCAAACTGAGTCAGATGAAAGGCTTCAGTCCTTTAACTTCATCTGTGAAATCACATCAACTGCTTCAAGATGTTATCTGCTTTAAGGTTTTCTGAGTGTTAGATTCTCATATATCTACTGGAGTGAGATGTCTTTTCCTACAATAAATCTTTGGGAAGCACTCTATCACTTTGTTATTGTAGCTGAGACTCTCCTTATGTTTGTTTGTGTTGTGTCAGCATCACATGAAAGATCCTTGGGAAAAGTCTCCCATGTCATCATTACATATTTAGTAGTTCTATATTTATCATAGTATCTGTGTAATTGATTATGAAGCTCTGTCCATATTTACACTCCATCATTGATTATAAACCCATAGCACTTATGATTACTGTAATATTCCATAACTGTATATTCACTTCTGTTGACATGAAAAGCTCGAAAACACATTTTAAATGGTCTTCATTAGGATGAATCCTGAAACATGGTGGTTTCTCAGTGTTTTCACCAACACTAACTTAGCAGGTGTAGAGTTTACATGCAGCACCTGAAGGCAGCAGCGTCTCTGGAAAGTGCAGGGCTCTTTATTTTCACTTCCATTATCCAGTCCAGTCAGCATGAAAGTAAAAAGCACGCACATCCAATCAGTGAAAACGGTGCAGAACTGAAGTGTAACTGAACATAACAAATTACAGTCTGCACACTAGAAGTTAGTCCCACCATTTATTTGTAATATAGGTCAATGGTGTTACCACAAAGGTAACGTTTCAGGCAACAAGCCCTTCCTCAGATAAGAAACAACTAGACAGAGACACACCTTACCTCACCTTGTCAAGACTGTTTATATCTGTTAATACTGTGTATATCATTATCTGTTAATATCTGTGAATCTTTTTATATTCTTTATATCTTATTTATTTATATCGTATATTGGTTCTAATTTATCAGGTTACTTGAGCACCAATCACACCAAGACAATTTCCTTGTATGTGAAAACATACCGTGGCAAATAAAGAATTCTGATGCTTCTGATCTGACCTACAAATACCTCAGGGGGGTCACCTGACAAGTCAGGTGATGTTCTCAGAGGGGTTACCTGACAAATGAACCATATAAGAGGTTTTCAAAGTGGGAGATCACATAGAATAGCCTAAATGTGTGTGATTTGGTTAAAGATAGTTCAGAGATACAGTAGTTTTGGGTTTTACCATTTTCCCTAATTTGCCAGAGTCAGAAACAAATAAATGCCTTCAGACCAACCTTTATTTAAATAGTCTGAAGCTATCTTGTCTCAATTGGATCAAATAATTGCTGCGGCCAAATACCAATCTGATCCCACAGGCATCCAGGAATTTAGCAAAACTACAGACATCAACAAGTAAACTGGGGTGGGGGGGGGGCTTTGTCCCCAATTTTTGTCTGTGGGGAGGCCCACACCCTCAGACTTTGAAAAGCCCTGATAAACCACAGTCAGGGGGAAACGGCTGATAATAATAATAAAAAAAGCATGGTAAAGTACAAGGAATACATTAATATATGCACACACTTTCTTCATATAAACACACACATGTTTATACAAACACACTTTCTTCATATAAGCACACACGTGTTTATACAAACACTCTTTCTTCATATAAGCACACACGTGTTTATACAAACACACTTTCTTCATATAAGCACACACATGTTTATACAAACACACTTTCTTCATATAAGCACACACATGTTTATACAAACACACTTTCTTCATATAAGCACACACATGTTTATACAAACACACTTTCTTCATATAAACACACACATGTTTATACAAACACACTTTCTTCATATAAGCACAAACATGTTTATACAAACACACTTTCTTCATATAAGCACACACATGTTTATACAAACACACTTTCTTCATATAAGCACACACATGTTTATACAAACACACTTTCTTCATATAAGCACAAACATGTTTATACAAACACACTTTCTTCATATAAGCACACACATGTTTATACAAACACACTTTCTTCATATAAGCACACACGTGTTTATACAAACACTCTTTCTTCATATAAGCACACACGTGTTTATACAAACACACTTTCTTCATATAAGCACACACATGTTTATACAAACACACTTTCTTCATATAAGCACACACATGTTTATACAAACACACTTTCTTCATATAAACACACACATGTTTATACAAACACACTTTCTTCATATAAGCACACACATGTTTATACAAACACACTTTCTTCATATAAACACACACATGTTTATACAAACACACTTTCTTCATATAAGCACACACATGTTTATACAAACACACTTTCTTCATATAAACACACACATGTTTATACAAACACACTTTCTTCATATAAACACACACATGTTTATACAAACACACTTTCTTCATATAAGCACACACGTGTTTATACAAACACACTTTCTTCATATAAGCACACACATGTTTATACAAACACACTTTCTTCATATAAACACACACATGTTTATACAAACACACGTTCTTCATATAAGCACACACATGTTTATACAAACACACTTTCTTCATATAAACACACACATGTTTATACAAACACACTTTCTTCATATAAACACACACATGTTTATACAAACACACTTTCTTCATATAAGCACACACATGTTTATACAAACACACTTTCTTCATATAAACACACACATGTTTATACAAACACACTTTCTTCATATAAGCACACACATGTTTATACAAACACACTTTCTTCATATAAACACACACATGTTTATACAAACACACTTTCTTCATATAAACACACACATGTTTATACAAACACACTTTCTTCATATAAGCACACACATGTTTATACAAACACACTTTCTTCATATAAGCACACACATGTTTATACAAACACACTTTCTTCATATAAACACACACATGTTTATACAAACACACTTTCTTCATATAAGCACACACATGTTTATACAAACACACTTTCTTCATATAAACACACACATGTTTATACAAACACACTTTCTTCATATAAGCACACACGTGTTTATACAAACACACTTTCTTCATATAAGCACACACATGTTTATACAAACACACTTTCTTCATATAAGCACACACATGTTTATACAAACACACTTTCTTCATATAAACACACACATGTTTATACAAACACACTTTCTTCATATAAACACACACATGTTTATAAAAACACACTTTCTTCATATAAACACACACATGTTTATACAAACACACTTTCTTCATATAAACACACACGTGTTTATACAAACACACTTTCTTCATATAAACACACACATGTTTATACAAACACACTTTCTTCATATAAACACACACATGTTTATAAAAACACACTTTCTTCATATAAACACACACATGTTTATACAAACACACTTTCTTCATATAAACACACACGTGTTTAAACAAAGCTCCCTTGAGAAAATATACAATTAGGCACAAAAACCTACAGTGCCAATAGAGCCTGATGAGAACAACTTGAAGATCACATGACTAGAACATCAGGTATGGACCATCATAATGCAATGCAATAGCAAGAGGAAACATATTTTGGAAGGTAAAATGTATCCTATTATAGGCTACATTTTTCCTATAGCTATAATTTAGAGCCGCCTCTGCTACTCTAAAAAGGTGGCAATATTAAATAACAATAAGTACCACAGCAATAGTTTTGTTTTTGTAACCTAATACAGTATGTACAATTTGAGACATATTTCACTTCCTACACTCCCGTCATACATACAATAATTATAATATTATTAATTCCACGTTACTAATACCGTACCAGGTGTAAATGTAATCAGGTTAATGTGGTCAAGCAATGTCCAATTGCAATAGCCTATGATTATTTACAATCATGTTCAGCGATTCAGCAACTAATAAAATATTATAATAAAACAGTTGTGTCTCCTGATTACCTCATTAAACAAAGCACCTGCAGGTCTGCTCTTTACACTTTCTGAAAGATTCAGCCTGATCGCACGTAAAATGACATAGCTGTGGCCCAACACAATTCTGCTAACACATTGCTAACACATTTCACATTCACTTATTATAGGATTTAAACGTTTTTTTAACGACCCGTTTATGTCAAACCTTCTGTTTTCTTTATGGGTATGAGCATTTTATGTGGCGTTTATTGACTTTGCATGTTTATGTTTTCTGTGTGTAAAATCTTAATAAAATATTGTAAAGAAAGATTTGAATGAATGAGGGGGAGTAAAAACTTTGATAGTTAATAATAATAATAAATGGTATTGGGCCTAGAAAGGAGGGAGGGAAGAAGAAAAAGTAATGAAGTCTGAGGAGGAAGGATGGAGGGAGGGATGAAGAGAGAGAAGGAGGGAAGGTAATGTCATGGTGACCGAAGAGGAATATGAGAAGAGGGGATGAAGAGAGGGAGGATGAAGAGAGAGAAGGAGGGGAGCAGGGATGTGCACAGATAGACACCAGGTGGTGCCCAAGCACCTGCCCTTTTACCCTCTGAAGGATTAATGCCCTTTTTGTAAGACACGTCCGCATCCAACATGACTGTGTTTCAGAGGCTGTAGCAGACTCATTTTTAAAGCTAGAGTGAATATACTGATATCTTCCTAAACTAGAATGCTTAATGCAGCCATTGTGGTATCAATCATGTCATGCTGCTTGTCAGGAAGGAGGAGAGATAACGCTCCAAAGTTAAGCTAGGTTTTGACGAGGGAAAAACTGGCATGGTCGTTTTCAAAGGGGCCCCTTGATCTCTTACCTCAAGATATCTGAATGAGAATATGTTTCTATGGGTCCCCATGAGTCTCCTCTTTACAGACATAACCACTTTATGCTAATCCCATGCAGGTTTTGGTAAAAACATTTTTTTTACATGCAGTAACCTATACATTTGTTATTTTCACCTTCTATATGAATATTTCTGCATACTGGGGTAGCTCCTTCTTGGAATGATATCATTTGGGTATGACTTGAAGGCTGAGACTCTTGTGGAGTATGAGCCCAATTGTATTCATGTCTGATTATGTTAGTCATTTACTTGTAGTGAGACCATTTTTCGAAACTTGACCTCACTGTATAAAATGACATTTCAACTTCAACTTCAACTTCAACTTCAACTTCAACTTCAACTTCAACTTCAACTGTATTATCCTGAAGGAAATGTGGTTTGCAGCAGACATTGGGACACAACAGTAGGCTACAAAAAGACCAACAATAACGAGCATCATCATGACACAAAAAAGTCCAGGAGTGATCGAGCTCAAGTAGAAGATGAGGACAATTGTCTCCACATAGCACCAACAACAGCAGGAAGGGCAACCAGGCCAGATCCCAGCAAATAGTACAACATACAATATAACATCAAGTCATTAAGGTCATTACAGTGCTGTGCACATTCTGCAGAGGCAATATATCAAAGAAAGAATAGAAATACTGTAGTAATAATAAAACATAATAAAAATGCATAGAGATAGAGGATGCAGGGATTGCAGACTAAGCCTAGCCTAGCAAATTGAGCCTGTCAATAGCAACAGGAATAATAATAATAATAATAATAATAATAATAATAATAATAATAATAATAATAATAATAATAATAATAATAATAATAATAATACGCAACGTCCTTGTTTTTGTCATTCTAAAACGGCGGCCAGAGGGGAGGAGGTCAAACTCCTGATAAAGTGGATGGTCAGGACAGTCTAGAATAAGCTTGGCCTTATTCCTTACCAGTGTTGGGCAAGTTACTTTCAAAATGTAATATACTACATATTACTAGTTACTTTCATTTGAAAGTAATACGTTACTTTACAATATTACTTTCTGTGTAGAGTAACTCGTTACTTTACTTATTACACTACTTTTGCATTACTTTTACCAAAACAACAGCAGCAGCAGAATGACATTGCCGCCCTGGAACCATCCCAAAAAAACATTTCAACCGCCTTGAAGTCAGTGTAAACAATCCAAAATTCTGAATGTTATTTTTTTCCTTTGTTATTGTCATCTGTAGTGGTTATTTGCATAAAAACACACAGTTTGATTAGGAAATGATTGTATCTTTTTTAAATATGTGCTTTGATATAATAAAATGTAACTCAATTTGTAACTTGTTAACTTGTTACTTGACAAAGTAACTGGTATAATATTAATGAAATCCTATAAGTAATAAGTTATATTACCGAGTTACTGCTAAAAGTAATATATTACATGTAATATGTTACTTTTGTAATGAGTTACCCCCCAACACTGTTCCTTACTCACTTAAAGTAAATGTCCTGAAGCTGCTTGCTGCACCCTGATCACCTTACTAGCCACTTTGACCAGCTTTGCCAGCCTGTTTTTACTGGACAGGGTGAGGTAACCAAACCAGGCCGCACAGCAATAATTAAGAACAGACTCAATGAAGCATTGATCAAACAAGGTCATTAAAACATTGCACACCTTAAATGAGTTCAGTTTTCTTAAAAAGAACAAAAGTGACCTCACATTTTCACTCCACACATCAATCTGGCTCCAGCGATTTCCAGAAATTACAATGTAACCGGACCAATCAGAGACTGCGTTGCAGTTGACCTAAGCGGCCAATTAGCTCCATTGGAACTCTTTCGGCTAGCGCCTAGAAAGAGTTCCGTCTCCCTACATAGACTTGCATGCGACTTTTGCTCCCTGTAACATATTGTGTGAATATGCGTAGCGTCAGAGTGCGTATGACGTCATGACGTATAAGAATGTATATACATCCGGGTTGGTGAATAAACGTCAGTTGTTGTTGTCTAAGCGGTGTCCGAGTCACGTCAATATATAACATGGTGTCAGAATAAACTGGAAAAGAAAAGAAAGAACACTGAAAGATGTCTCAGTTGCAGCCACCGTCGAGTTTGAGCCTGCAGGGTAATCTCGCCGAGAACTGGAAAATATGGATCCAGAAGTTTGAGCTGTTTTGCATCGCAAGCGGCGTGGCCGAGAAAACGGAGAAAGTGCAGTGTGCTACATTTCTGCACGTGGCGGGGGAAGAAGCAATAAAGGTTTGCAACACGGTTTGTCTTCCAAGACGGAGAGAAGGATAAAATTGCAGTGTAGAAGAAAAAGTTTCAAGACTACTGCGAACCAAGAAAAAACCTGCCGTACATCCGTCATATGTTCTTCACGAGGGCTCAAGGACCAACAGAGACCATAGATGCCTACGTGACAGACTTGAAAAACAAGGCCAAGGACTGTGAGTTCAGACAACTGCATGAATCGTTAATACGTGACAGGATTGTATGAGGCATAAGGGATGATCAAGTGAGAGGCAGCTATTGAGAGAGGCGGATCTTACATTAGAAAAGGCAATTGATGTCTGCCGTGCCAGTGAGATCACGTCAAGTCAGGTTAAAGTGCTAAATGAAGAAATTGAAGTGCACAAAATAAAAACAGTAAAGACTGCCTATGCCAAGAGAGACAGAGGCGACAGGAGCAGAACAAAGCCACCTCCACAAGATGATCAAAAGGAAGTTAACTGCAGCAGATGTGGTTACAAGCACCAATACTGGGTATGGTGGTGCAGTGGTAAGCGCTGTCGCCTCACAGCTCGAAGGTCCTGGGTTCGATTCCCACCTGGGACGCTGTGGGCGCTGGAGTTGTGACCCCCCCATATCTTCAGTGCCTACTGCCTAGGTGGGCTATCTCGTCGAAAGGGCCTTTCTGTGTGGAGTTTGCATGTTCTCCCCGTACCCCCCAGGGGGTTCCTCCGTACATTACCCCCAACTAAAAACATGCAGCGTGGGTCAAATGCAGAGGACATATTTCACCGGCCACCGTCAGCATGAGTGTGTGTAGTGGCCGCATGCATGTGTTGTAGTGTGTTCGTGTGACAATAAAGACGGGCTGCCGTCTGAAATCGTGAAATCGTGTCAATACAGAAAATGCCCAGCCTTTGGTCAGACATGCAAGTTATGTCAGAAAAGACATAATTTTGCAAAGATGTGCAAATCACAAGTCCAAGCAAGCAAAATGCATGCTGTGGAACAGTGTGAGGGCAACAGTGACATGTTCATTGGCACACTTGAAGTGGAACAGGAGGTGTGCATCAAAAATATTGAAAATGCAGAGATGGAGGATGAAGATGAATGGACTCAAGATCTGATAATAAACAGGAGGAATGTGACATTGAAGCTTGACACTGGTGCTATGAGCAATGTGATGTCAGCAGAAACATTCAACTCACTGGACATCAGAGGAAAACTAAAATAATCCACCTGCAAGCTTGTTGCATATTTCGGCCACAAGTCGGCGCCATTGGGCAGAACATCACTCACCTGTGTGCACAAAGGACAAAAACGCAAAATAGAGTTTGAGATAGTGCAGCAACATGTTCCAGCAATACTGGGCAAAGCAACATGCACAAAGCTAGGCTTGGTGAAGAGGATATATGCTGTGGAAAAACAAAATGACATTCTGACAGGATTTGAAGACTTGTTTTCTGGATTAGCAGGAAAACACCATATCCAGATGAATCCAGATATTACAGCAGTAGTACATTCTCCGAGGAAAGTTCCTGTAGCGATCAGGGAGCAAGTAGTGGAGGAGCTACATAGAATGGAACATGGGAGTAATAACAAGACAAATAGAACCCACTGACTGGGTGAATACCATGGCAGCATATAGCATATAGCATATATATATATATATATATATATATATATATATATATATATATATATATATATATATATATATATATATATATATACGTGCTGGGCCGCGCGTCTCACTCTCCGTAGCGCCCTGCGGTCCATGGTGGTACAGTTCCCGTAGTGGTGAAGGTGGTGAAGCAGCCAGTCAGCAGGCTTTCAATGGTGCCTCTGTAGAAGTCCGTAAGGATTTCTGGCCTTAGCCCAAATTTCTTCAGGCGCCTGAGTCCGTGTATTCGCTGTTGGGCCTTTTTGACAACAGTGGCGGTGTGGCCGGCCCAAGTCAGGTCCTGGTGGATGTTGACTCCCAGGTACTTGAAGCTGTCCACCCTTTCCACCACTGTGCCGTTGATGGTGATTGGGGGGTGTGTGCCCCCCCCCCCCCCTCCTGTAGTCTACAATGATCTCCTTGGTCTTGGAGACGTTCAGAGAGAGGTGGTTGTCCTGGCACCATTGTTCCAGGGCCCCCACCTCCTCTCTGTAGGCCACCCCTCTCCTCAGGGAGAGGGGTGGGGGAGGAGGGGAGGCGCTCTGGCAGAGGGGTCAAACCTAGCGTAGAACGCGTTGAGTTCGTCCGGTAGGGTGGGTGACGTGCTGAGGTTCTGTCGTTTCACCTCAGTAGAGCCGGTGGGGAGGGCGGGGATGGGGATGTCTGCTGCGCAGCCCAAAACGCGCACACAGGTCTCCATACACTGCATCCACAACACGAGATCTCTGCACAACACTTTTCAACCACTACTCCATAATGCACATGTCTTACTGTGAAGTTCCTGATGCATTTCGACGCATTCAGGTGCTGTAACTACAGATTTGGTACCCTGTACTTACAGGGTACATTCACTTCTTGTACCCCATACTTACCCTGTAAGTACAGATCTTGCGTGTGAGGGCTGTATTATAAAGCGTTACCAAAGAGTCCACTGTAACTCTTGTTGTGATTTGGTGCTATATAAATATAAAATTGATTGATTGATACATACACAAAAATACATCTACACAAAATACAGTTATGTCTACAGGGGTAGTAGGTGTGAGAAGAACATTGTTGTTTCTCTTTTAGCCATGATTTAATACCTTGAAACATTCACAATTATGGACAAAATCATATATAGCAATACAAATATGCTCAGATTTTGGTACAAGAGACAGAATCTTGTCAAATGGGTTTCTGTGGTTGTTCTAATGTGTACTAAACTAGGGGTCCTTGATATGAAATAGGTTGAGAATCACTGATCTAAACCATAATAAACCACCAGGGGGCGTCTGAGCTCCTCACTCTGCTGCTGTTGAATCCAACATGTTGCCTCTAGCAACAGATAAACAACCACCAGCTTGTTTCTGATTGGCTGCTGACTGGACTGGACATGGAAGTGAAAGTAGAGTCAGGACTTTCCAAGACGCTGCTGCCTTCAGGTGCTGCTCGTAAACTCTACTCCTGCTAAATGTATCACACATAGTAGGCCTACACTGTGAGTTTAGCTGGTGTTAGAGTGAGAGGTGAGTTCAGTTGACATGTTAAAATGAATGTGTTTATCAACATGTTAGAACACACCACCAGCTGCTGCCTGCAGGGAAATAAACTAGAAGAGAAGAAGGGATAAGATCTGATTAACTTGTTTCTATGATCGACTCATATTCAGGACTTGGTTGACTGCTCCTAGTCACTCTGTGTGGCGGTGAAGGTCGTAAAGTCCTGTTTACATGAAGGCAGCATGAGAGAAGCAGAAGAAAAACCTGGAACAGAAACTCTGAGGTTCAGAGTCTGAACCTGAACACACCACAGTGTCTATTGTGTTTACTGTTACACTTGTACTAAGTAAGTTTATTCATACATACAGCAGTTTTCACAGAGCAAAGAGACAAAGGGCTTCACAAGAGTCAAATAGTTCAACTAAGAGAAGAAGAGAGTTCAAAACAATAAAACATGAAAATAAAAGACAAACACAGAGTTATGACACAAGAGGCTTTAGGCTAAGAGTCCACACAGTGTTCACAGTTTAGAAGCTCCATCATCTCAACACATTCTCATTATTCACAACATAGCGTGTCCTCTCTATGTTGACTATTTCTCACCGTGGCTTCACTTCTGAACACACAGGGGAGCCTTTTCCATCAAGACCGTAGCCAAAAACTTCTGTTACAGTTTGATTTATTTAGGCATGAAACAACTTGGTTAAGGTTAGAGAAATGGTTGGCTTCGGCTTAAATAACAAAAAGTTAAATGTGACTTATGGTTGAAATGACTTTGAATCGAACCCCGGCCTCTGATGTCAAAGACCACAACACCCTTACTGGCCAACGGTTTGTGTCATTGTCACACTCCTGTGGTGTTGATTTCACACGTAGGATCTATAGGAGTCTGTTGATCTCTCTGCATGTTGAAAAGTGACGGGGTGAGATGATGTCCTCATGGACCTGGTCAACAGGCTGTGTGGTGTCCATGTTTTCATCTGCATTTTCACATGAACCCAGGGGACTGGAAATAACATGAAGGAGCAAATTATGTTTTATTATTAACAGCATAGAAATTGGATGTAAATTGCGTGGACCCATCTTCACCTGAGCTCATCATGGCCGACTACAAGTCCCAACACACACACACACACACACACACACACACACACACACACACACACACACACACACACGCACACACGCATACACGCATGCACATGCACACGCGCACGCGCACGCGCACGCGCACACGCACACGCACACGCACACGCACACGCACACGCACACGCACACGCACACACACACACACACACACACACACACACACACACACACACACACACACACACACACTCATGTGGCTGAGCCTGACTAAAGTTACTTTCTTCATCCCCTCCTATCAGTCACACATCAAATCATCACAAAATCTGCCTTCTATCACCTCAAAAACATGTCCCAACTCCGGCCATCACTCTCTGACCCAGGGCCGATTCTAGGGGGGGGCAGGGGTGGGCTATGCCCACCCAAAAATTTATCTTGCCCACCCAAAAAAAAAAAAAAAAAATGGTATCTCCCTTTTCGAATTCCAGGCGACCGCACTTAGGAACGCGACCCGAAGGTTGGAGACCACTGGGTTAGTTAGTTTAGGGCACCTAACAGTAGTTATAGCTTTAATTTGATTTGAGAAATAAGCTCATCCAATGCAAAGAATATTATGGAGTTGGTTATTTTAAACTATGGATGAAGGATTGTTATTTATTTGTTAGGGTAACAAAGTCAATCTGCTTTCAAAGTTTTAATTTCAGTTTGAGTTTGAATAAGACTAAACGTCTTGGAAATATAGCAATAGTTTTGTAAATAGTTAGTTTGTACATAGTTTGCTAATAGTTTTGACAATAATAATGTAAACACTGGCCTGTCACCTGAGTGAAAGTTCCTACTTACAGTTTGGTGACCCAAAACAGAATGGTGACTCCTACTGGAACAATTTGGTTCAGTGTTTATGCCTGTGTTGCTGTCTGTTGTAGTGTAAAACGACTAAAGGGAGAGCAGGTGGTTACATGAAAGTGAGTGAGAAAAGGAGAAGATACTGAATAATGACATCACAACAGTATAATCCTAATGTTAATTTAAAATTAAATATTCTTGGATGAAAGTCCAAAAAACGTCAAATTTTCTTCGCCGCTGCCCTTGCAGGCAGCACCGAGAGTCCATTCCTACCTAAAAGTACTTCCAGCGCCACTGAATATAATGCAATTTAATCCCCATCCCCGAACCCACAACCTCTGGCAACCTACCGCCAAAGTTGCCCCCTACCAGCCCACCCTAGTGTGGCAGGCTAGATACGGGCCTGCTCTGACCCCGTGACCCTGTGGCAGAGACAGTAGAAGAAGTAGATCCACACACTGCTGGAGACTTCTCCAATAGATTTATTGTATTGTTATGTCACAAACGACCTTCTTCAGAATGAATGATTCATTCAGAAGAAGGCTGTTTGTGACTGAAACGTAATACAATAAATGTACTTGGAGAAGTCTCTAGCAGTGTGCGGACTCTACTTCTTTGACTGGTTACTGATTATTTGTTTGTCCTGCAGCTGCTAATCAAGTGGATGTGCGTACTTTACTTTACTTTACTTTACTTTACTTTACTTTACTTTACTTTACTTTACTTTACTTTACTTTACTTTACTTTACTGTAGCAGAGACCCCCATCTGGAGTCCTGTCCAGGGTACCCAACAAAGCCCTGGACAGGCTCCATGTGCAGAACTCAGCTTCCAGGTTGAGGGTTCTCTCCTGCACCAAGCCCTGGCAGACATCACCCCCACCCTCATCCACCTCCACTGGCTCCTGGTCAAATCCCGCATCACTTACAAAATCATCCACACTCTCGCCACCCCAGTATCTTTGTGGCCTCCTCCCAGCGAGCACAAAACGTTTTTTCAACGTTGATTTTTAGTTTAAATCTGGGTGATATTGGGTTTGAACGTCTAAGACCTAATTTCACCCTCTTTACAACCGGCTAAAATGCGGTTACAACGTCAACGTGTAAAAAAACACAATTTGGTTAATCATACTGTTAAAACATTTGTTGTAGCTTGGAATAGAGACAATATTGATTGATTGATTGATTGATTGACTTTATTTGGTGATAAAAACAGGACATAAGACAACATATCACCGAGGATAAAAACACAATAAAGCCCGAAGGCTTATTTCCATTGTGGTCCCCATAGATAGTGTGTGAAATGGCATTTGTCCATTTTATTGTGTAACAGAGTTGAAATCTGGTCTACACGAAAACTACATTTCAACGCATTTTATGTCACATGAAATATCATAAATATGGGACTATATACTGTAGGCTATGTGGTGCCAGCAAAAAGCTTCCAGGACACAACTATGGTTAATAGTTTAGCGCAAAATAATGAATTGAGTTCCTGCAGCAACTCGCATGCGCAAGTACTTAGTCGCTAGCTACTAGCTGTGACTGACTAGACCAAAGCAAGTCTGCACCGGTCTGCACCAAGTGAGGAAGGAGGTGCTCTGGGCACGCTATGTTATTGTAACAGACTGTATAGGCTCTGAGTTGCTGGTAGTTAACCTCTGAAACCGTACAGCTTATAGACGCTCACACACACGCGTGCGAGATAGAGTATATATGTGCCTGGCTCCGTAGATATTATAAGTAAATGTATAGCTCAGTCCGGTAGACGTGGGAGAACGTGGTTCGAATCCCGTATGCGATGCTGAATTTTTAAGATCCTGGTGAAATATGGTCTAAATGTGAAGGTTTAATCAACGTCTGCAAATAGTCGGTGAAAAAACTTTCACTCTTGAACCTTTCTTGCACGTTTTTTCAACGTTGACCCTAAACGTTTTTTAAACGTCTTTTCAACCTAAAAATGCTCGCTGGGCTCCACCACTGCACCCCCTCTGACACAGGTCTGCTCTCCATCCTCCACACCCACCCGCGGACCTTTGGGAACAGAACTTTTGGAAGCCCCCACCCTGTGGAACTCTCTCCGCTGAGATCTTCCCCTTCTTCAAACTAAACCTGTAAACCCACCTGTTCACCAAGGCCTATGGTCTCTAGACTTTCTGTAAACCCACCTGTTCATCAAGGTCTATGGCCTCTAGACTTTCTGTCAACCCACCTGTTCATCAAGGCCTATGGCCACTAGACTTTCTGTAAACCCACCTGTTCATCAAGGCCTATGGCCTCTAGACTTTCTGTAAACCCACCTGTTCACCAAGGTCTATGGCCTCTAGACTTTCTGTAAACACACCTGTTCACAAAGGCCTATGGCCTCTAGACTTTCTGTAAACCCACCTGTTCACCAAGGCCTATGGCCTCTAGACTTTCTGTAAACCCACCTGTTCACCAAGGCCTATGGTCTCTAGACTTTCTGTAAACCCACCTGTTCATCAAGGCCTATGGCCACTAGACTTTCTGTAAACCCACCTGTTCATCAAGGCCTATGGTCTCTAGACTTTCTGTAAACCCACCTGTTCATCAAGGTCTATGGCCTCTAGACTTTCTGTAAACCCACCTGTTCATCAAGGCCTATGGCCACTAGACTTTCTGTAAACCCTGGCATTCATTACCACTATTATAACCTCTGCCACAGAGTTGTCTGGAGGTTATGTTTTTGCCCCTGTGTTTCTGTTATGGTTCCTGCACACCAGAGTGGCAGGGTAAGAGTAAATTATTTCTATGAAATGTGTACCAGAAACTGTCCAATAAGGGCCCTCGTTAACTGTTGCCAAGGAGAGTAGCTATTGGCTGTTCAAAAACCGATAGAAGTGGGCATAATATTATGACATCATGTTAATTTGCATATGAATAACCTATAAAACCTACTGCTCGCAACAGAGGGAGGGGAAGCGCTGTACCTGAAACAGGAACTGTACCACCATGGACCACAAGGCACTGAGAAGGGTGAGGCACGCGGCCCAGCATGTGACAGGATGTGAACTGCCAAAACTGCAGGAACTGTACAATCAGCGGTGCCTCAGGAGGTCCCGGAAGATCATCAAGCACACAAACCACCTGCACAACAGCCTGTTCTCCCTGTTGCCCTCAGGGAGAAGATACAGGGTCCTGAAAGCACAAACGTCTGCAGAATAGTTTCTTCCTGCAGGCAACGAGACTCCTCAATAAATAACACAAACACCTGTATTATTGACATTTGCACACTGACAAGTGGACACTTTTGGACACTGGACACTTTATATCTAATCTATCTTATTCTATTTCAATACCTATCACTTTTACCTTATTACCTTTCTTACTTTATTGTTTACCTCAACTGCCTTAGATACACCTTTTACATTATGTGCTATTTAGCTATATTGCCCTATGCGTTGTGTTGTGATTGTGTGCTCTATTTGTTGTTTGCTGTGATTTTGTACCTATTTATCTACTGCACCTTGTCTGTAATGGAGTCCACAGCATAAGAATGTCACACATGTGCATACCTGTAGAACAGAGTGACAATACAAATCTTGAATCTTGATCATCAGACCTCTCTGGATGACAAGCAAGAAGATCAAACCGCCATCAGCTGTAGGCTATCAAATGCTTTGTGATTCAACGAAGGTGAACAACAGATCCAGACAGATGGTCAGACAGACAGACAGACAGACAGACAGAGAGACAGACATACAGACAGACAGACGGTCGGTCGTTCAGACAGACAGACAGACAGACAGACAGACAGACAGACAAACAGACAGACAGACAGACAGACAGACAGACAGACAGACAGACAAACAGACAGACAGACAGACAGACAGACAGACAGACAGACAGACAGACGGTCGGTCGTTCAGACAGACAGACAGACAGACAGACAGACAGACAGACAGACAGAGAGACAGACAGACAGACAGACAGACAGACAGATGGTCAGACAGATGGTCAGACAGACAGACAGACAGACAGACAGACAGACAGACAGACAGACAGACAGACAGACAGACAGATGGTCAGACAGATGGTCAGACAGACAGACAGACAGACAGACAGACAGACAGACGGTCGGTCGTTCAGACAGACAGGCAGACAGACAGACAGACAGACAGACAGACAGAGAGACAGACAGACAGACAGACAGACAGACAGACAGACAGACAGACAGACAGATGGTCAGACAGATGGTCAGACAGACAGACAGACAGACAGACAGACAGACAGACAGACAAACAGACAGACAGACAGACAGACAGACAGACAGACAGACAGACAGACAGGCAGACAGACAGACGGTCGGTCGTTCAGACAGACAGACAGACAGACAGACAGACAGACAGACAGACAGAGAGACAGACAGACAGACAGACAGACAGATGGTCAGACAGATGGTCAGACAGACAGACAGACAGACAGACAGACAGACAGACAGACAGACAGACAGACAGACAGATGGTCAGACAGACAGACAGACAGACAAACAGACAGACAGACAGACAGACAGACAGACAGACAGACAGACAGACAGACAGACAGACAGACAGACAGACAGACAGACAGACAGACAGACGGTCAGACGGATTAGTAATTGTAATATCATTAGTGTACTGGAAATTGTAATCCCTTACTGTTACATCGGGGCAAGTAGGCTAATATATTAATGATATATTACTGAGTACAGTAATAATATTACTGAGTAATATATTACAGTAATACAGTGTGAGAGAGTTCTATAGCATTTCCTGATTTTATCAGTTTTCTAATTGTTTTTCTGATTTTTATTTATCTTTCCTTTGTTTCTGTTTGATTTTATTCCCGCTGTTTTACTAAACACTGGAAATTTTTTATTGACTGACTATATATTAGATTCAACAGTCAGGCATTATGTGAGTGTTATTCTCCATCATCACTTCATTTCTCAGCAGTTCTCAACTATGTCTACCTGGAGACTGATGATGCAAGTCAAAGCTGTAATGTGATTGGTGGAGCTGTGTGTAAGACAACGCTGTTCCTTGTGTTTACTTCAGTTTGCAGCAGTCAGTGTGAAGTCGACAGGGTGCTAAGTTGTGTAGTGAAGATGAAGAGCTCACAGACCCTCGTCTTCCTCTCATGTCTCCTTGGTGTCACAGCATACAGTAAGTACATCACACGTCTGTTCCTCACATTTAGTCTCACACTCACTCCAATGTTCTGTTGATGTGAAAATCATTTGAACTGAGCTCCTTCTGAACCAGAGAGACATTTAGAGTCAGTGGAGATATTTAACGTTTTCTGCACCTCTGAGGAAAGACACTTTTCACTCTTATTAGTTATTAAACGGTTGTTTTAATATAAAAACAATAAACAGACAAACTCTTTAACGTGACGTGAGGATGTGAAAAATAAATCCACTCTGTGATTCTGGATGTGAAGAAGTTTGACATTTTGTTTTTCATCTTGTGTCGTCTCAGCTGTACATGAGGATCTGCGAATCAGTGGCTGTTCAGAAACTGATGGAGAGGTGATGTATGGACTGGATGGTGAAGAGATATGGTACGCAGACTTCATCAACAGGAAAGGAGTTAACTCTCTGCCCAAGTTTGCAGAGGATATGACCTTCACAGGATCTTATGAGATGGCTCTGGTTAATCAGGCCATCTGCAAACAAAGCCTGCAATCAGATCGGCGTGCCTACAAGAACCCTCCTCTGGAGCTCGGTAAGGAAACATGACAAAGCTTAATTTACCACTGTGTTCAACAATTTAAACTACAGATAAGGAAGGACTGCAGGTGTTTTACATTACTGTCAGAAATATACAATAACTTTAAGTGATCTCTAAAAACCCATCTGGAAAGCCTTTTTACAGATCTATGTTGATTGTTTTTGTCTGATGCTTGTTCTTATTTCTCATTGTAGCTACTGTATTATATTATTAGGCTGTTTAGGCTACTTTTGATTGTGTGTGAAGCACTTTGTAAATCTTCGGGCGACATCCCCTATTTACGCTTGCGCACCTGTTTGCGCGTGCCTTGCGCATTTGTCCAGGTGTTATGTAACAAATTTAACACGAGAGGGAGGGGGTTGTGGGCACATTTACCACTGGTACAGGGTTGTGGCACGAGGCGAAGCCGAGTGCTATAAACCCTGTACCAGTGGTAAATGTGCCCACAACCCCCGACCTCGAGTGTTAAATTTGTTTTCTACAACGGCTACCAAATAATATAAAAAATCCAATTCATTTATTTATAATCATTACTGGTTTCAGAATACATTTATCCTTCCGCCACAGAATATAGTTCCATACACAAGATCAATGATTGCACTAAACATTTAGTTGCCTTTGAGCCAAAAAACAACTAACCTATTCCTTAACGGGATTCACAGTTATTGATACATTGCCTGTAAAAGTACAGTTATTTAAACAGTTATCTAAAGCAGCCCGTTTTGGTGGTGGTGTGTTGATATCTGGTGACGGCAGAGGGCGTTTGTTTGTTTGACAGTCCCAGGTTCGGGGTCCGGGCGCTAGTCCGACCTCCCGCTAGTCCGAACTCGTGACAACTCAAGCTCAGCCAGTTCTCTCTCCCCAATTTCACCATGTCGTTCTTTGTTCACTTCACCTTCATCTTCATCTAACCATGCACTGCTCAAAACTCAATCCACCCAGTAAATCAAACGTTCATCGAAATCGGACATTTCCTTGTGTTAGAGATCGGCCATTTCCTTGTTGAAGATTTGCAGACTGACAGGCGAACAGTGGGCGGAGTCAGCACAGGGAACGGAGTCAGCATCAGGGAGCGGAGTGATACTGCGGTTGGAGCCGAACTGTAGATTGTTGGCGTATTTACCACTGTTGCTAGCCAATCAGAATCCAGTATTCACTCATGCCGTTGTAGAAGCCGAGTTTTGCACCGGACACACACACACACACACACACACACACACACACACACACACACACACACACACACACACACACACACACACACACACACACACATTCACCTGGATAAAACGTCCGTTTCCCCTTAAATTAAAGGGTTTAACCTCAGCCAGGCCATACAACAATAATATATTATATATATATATATATATATATATATATATATATATATATATATATATATATATATATATATATATATATATATATACCGGATATATATATATGATGTTATATGATGATATATGATGATATGATGTTGTATAGCACAACAACAACAAATCCCCCAGAAATGCGGAAGCCCGCAGCAGTTAACTGGTAAAGTTGTGCCAAACAAACGTTAATGCCTCAAAAAAGATACATGACATCGCTTCTATTTTGACATTCTGAGTGAGAGCAGAAGTAGCTCAAGAGTTTGGTGTATAATATATGCATGTCGTGTTAAAGTTGTGTGAACTGTCACAGTTTTTACAATGTAAACCGCACAGCCGGGGCTAGAGTGAGCACTGGGGCCATTTTCCCCCAGTGACGCGGTTTGTTTACCAAAATGCTGCTCGGCTGATCCCTCGTATTGTTGTACCCTACAGATGCTCCTCACAGCTTCATCTACACCAGCGATGATGTGGAACTGGGAGTGGAGAACCACCTCATCTCCCATGTGACTGGGTTCTACCCTGCCCCTGTCAAGGTCTACTGGACCAGGAACGATGTGAATGTGACTGAAGGAACCAGCCTCAACGTCCCCTACCCCAACAAAGATGGCACCTTCAGCCAGGTCGCCAGGCTGAGCTTCATCCCACAGCTTGGAGACATCTACAGCTGTTCTGTGGAGCACCAAGCCTTGAGCCAGCCGCTGACCCAGATCTGGGGTGAGGCACCTTTATCTGTTAGCTAGCCAAAACTGCAGTTAGCCTAGCTAACAACAACCAAAACTATCAAGTGATGCTGTCTTCCTGTGTGTTCATGTGTTTGGTTCCTCCTCAGATGTGGAGCAGGAGCAGCCGGGGATCGGACCTGAGGTGTTTTGTGTACTGGGTCTGACCGTGGCTCTACTGGGCGTGGCCACAGGAACCTTCTTCTTCATCAAAGGAATCGAATGCAACTGATTAGTTATTGATCAGTTATTGATGATGTGAGGCAGACTGAAGGAGCTGCAGGAGTTAACAGACTGCTTTCTGTCATACTGGTTTTATACTGCTTCTCTCTGCTGTGTGGATCTGTACTGATTCACCTCACATGTTAACTTTCACACAAACAAATCAATTTAACTTTTTTATCTGTTTGTTCTTTTTAGTAATAAATATTTACATTTCCACTGTTTACCTTTGAAATAGCAAAGTTATTGTGACATTTGGACTGAATAGTCAAGCACTGCTTTTATTATGGGTGCATTCTTAAACAGTCACTCTGAGCACCAGAGTGCACTCAAAATGGACCGTTCATAAAGCATTGAATTTCTTTGAACAGCCGCCCTCTCATTTTAGTCTAGACCATAGGTCTAGACAGATGTTTAGAACATCAGATTTAATTTATGAACGCACTCTGCAGTAGCCTATTTTAGCCTACATACTTTCATTAAATTACATAATGCTAGAAATATTGTGTGCTCATTTCTGCCTCGCACATGTGGGTGATTATTTTATTTCAGGCACTTTCATGTCCTTGGGATGCATTTTTAATACTTTTTTTCATGTTGTTTTTGTTATCATTGCTTAGTATGATTTATTACTCACCTAGACTTTATTATTCTCTCGGAATATTTTTTTATCTACTTTTATACTGTTTTATGTTGAAATTTCACCATTTCCGCCTCGACCCCACCACAGAGTTTTACTATTACTAATATAAATACAGTTGAATCAATGATTTTCTCTCAAATATTTATACCTACAATTTATGACTTTGTTTGTTTACACCAGCCTACCCAATCAGAGTGAAGCTTGTTAGCATACTCTGTAAACTTTATTACCTCCAGTTGTGTTTTCACTCATGATGAGAATTCTGTCTCTTTTTAGTGATTCAGATCATTTAGTTCAGCTCAGCAATAAGAGCCGGCTCTTTGGGCTCCCAAATGGCTCTTCAGTTAATATCCTACTGGCCCCTTTCTGGCTTTATCATTCAGTAAATTAGTAATGTTTTGACTTATGATTGGTATGTGTGCATAGTATCATACATTATTCAATTAATTATAGCCTACTAAAGCTTATAATTTCCAGAATACCATAATTTTACATTCGCCTGTTTGGTACTTTAAATAATGTAAAAACATAACATGTTATATAACAACAACATAGTAAACCCTGCTTAATATGATATGATATATTTACCTTACATTCTGCCTTTAGGTTGTCTGTTATTAAAATGCATGAAAATGCTGCTTCGTTTGTGACTGTCACTCATGCTGTTGTCTGTCATCACACATGATTGGTTGCACGCTCACACACACACACACACACACACATCAACACAACAGTCAGTCCATGGAGTTCATGTGACTGAGCAGTGTGGTGAAGAGATCATCCTATTATGAAAAAAAGAAACTGTCTCTCAGACGGAAGTTGAGTCAATGTTGTCCTTTTTTTTTTGAGTGGTATCCAGTGTGTATTGATACTTTGATTGATCAATCAGAACAAATCAATGATTTATCATCAGCATAAAACTCTCATTTATATTGTGATATTAACATGTCTGTCTCCATCTCCCTGCCTGTTTGCCTGCCTGCCTGCCTGTCTCTTTGTCTGTCTCCAGTGGCGTGTCTAGGGAGTGGCCTGGGGTGGCATGGGCCACCCCTCGAATCTGATTGGCCACCCCAGGTGCCACCCCATATGATTGGCTCTCTGCACAGTCAGTAAACCAAGCTTCCGTGTATAGGCGCAATCCAGTCTTAAACCTGAGAGGCGTAATGAGCCATAGTAGTGTCTAGCCTGCCGAAAGCCCAGAGAAGAAGATCTTGATTTGAGGATTTGGCGCAGCTGAGCAGCAAACAACTTAACGCTAAACCAATGTCGTGTGTGTGTGTGTGTGTGTGTGTGTGTGTGTGTGTGTGTGTGTGTGTGTGTGTGTGTGTGTGTGTGACGAAGTGAAGCGTCCTCTGTCTGATTCCTGGCGGCTACATGGACCAGGTGTGTTGATTCAGGAAGGTTTTTTTCTGGTACAAGGCATAAGTTATCAGAAGGTTAGTTTAGCCAATCTCTACTCTGCCTTCCCGGTGCGTCCCATGGAATGGTGAAGTAAAATAGAGTGAGACAATTTGTTACAGTATATCTGACATTTATTTCTGAGAATTAATTGACAACAGACATTGAATATAAAAGCTCAATACAATACACAGATCTGGGTCAACTCCTCTCCTGGTATCAATCGGCCATCAGAGATTGACCCTTTTCCATAGCCACAGACCCTCTTAACACATTCACTGCCAACAGTTTTTCCAATACAGTAGGTTGCTTCTGCCAAGGGTTTTTTTGAGGATTCTGGCTCATCTTTCAAGAGCCGAGGATTATTTTCTGCTAGGACTTTGTGAACACAAAATATCTCAAAAGAACTAATAGAATGTGTGCTTTCTCTGTTTAAAAGAGTTAGTTTGTAGAGTTAGTAGTTATGTAGGCATTAGCAGTTGAATACAGCATGGTTTCAGCATCTGAAAAGGAAAGCTGAGATAAATGCCTTTTTGTGAAATTCGATAGAACAGGCAGAACAGTCACTTTAACCATTTATTTTTGGCATCAGTGAGACATCAGACATCTAAACAATAGTTCTGAACAGTAATTTCCTCCAATATAACAGCAGCACCCCGCAAACTCCTCCCTCCGTGGGTGTGTCTCTGGTGGCTCTGCAGCGTGTGTCACATGTGAGTCTCTGCTGCCTGTCTGTGCTGCCTGGCGGCCGCTCGTCGGGCGAGTCTGGATCGGGCTCGTTCGTTTCTGGGGTTTTGGTTGTGAGCTGGGATGAAGCTGCGTGCGATTCTGGGCTTTCTGCTGCGTGTTTCAAAGTGTGTTGCCCAGAGTCTATTTTTGGAATCCCCCACCGTTGTGCGCCAGCTCCCAGCGCGAAAGCGTTTTCGCCAATCCATTCTCATGAGAATGGATTCCTCACGCTTTTTCCTGCTGTTTTTGCTCAGCTTTCTCTAGTCTGGAGAGCACTGTCGCCACTTAGTGGGCCGGTGGAATGGGTTATACACGTTCGGTGGCTCCCATATTTTTATAGGATATGTAAAAGGTTTTTTTTTTTGACGAGTTAACTCGTCCACGGCAGTCAACCGTTGTTGTTTTTTTGACGAGTTAACTCGTCCACGGCAGTGAACTTGTTAATAAGCAATTACAAAAGTGGGTGGTCCTCTGTCTTCTGACGATGATTTCCCGTCAGTCAACTTCTCCTTTCCTATTTTTCCAGTTGGGGAGGGCTGATGTTCTCCGGAACTGGAAGCTTTCACTTCCAGATGTGACACTGCCTCTTAAATCAGGAACTGGAGACTTACACTTTCAGATGTGACATTGCTTCTCCACAAACCTGCATGCTCCCACATTTCATGCAAAACTTTCATATCTTATAAGACTTGATGGAAAACCCCAGGCTTTTGCTATAAGTTTCTGGTAAACCTCAACATGGCGAATGCCACCCAATTCCGGCCTTCTCGATAAAAACATGGACTGTACAGTCTATAAGCCAGCAAGCAGATTAGCCTTTTGTTAACATTTACTATAACCCTTACTTCTATCAGAGACACACATAATGTTAACATTTTACTTAATTTGTCAGTACAAAGGAAACATGTCAACATGTTTACCTTAACACGAGAATCATGTGATTTTGGTGACCCTAATTTTAGAGAATTGATCAGATACATTTCAGAGAATCTGGGGATTTTCGATGGAACACTGCAAGGAAAGAGGAAGTTTGACGACACAGACAGGAGGGTTTCAGATATACATTTGACTCAACTTTACTATAGAAACGGATGTTTTCATCTGGAGATTGGAATAAACAGGGAACAGAAATCATAGTTTCATTTTTAGACAGCATACCCACCAGAGCCCCGTACACACACACACGCACGGACACACACAGACACACGCATGCACACACAGGGCCGGGCAACATTATCCTACATATCAATACTGGGTATCATAACATTAGGATATGGCACAAGCGCTGTCCCTCCATGGTATATTTCCGCATCAGTGTTCTATATGCTATTTATTTATTGTGGCATGCGTGAGTAGACTTTTTGATACACATGACATAGCTACTGTGCCAGTGGTTTAAAGAAAGACAACATACATTACCTGCCAACAAACACAGAGATTTTCACTTTGAAATTAAGCACCCTCGCTAAAAAAAATATCATGACATGTTACGGTAGACTTGAAACTTCACCCTGTCTTTAAAACTAAGCCTGCTACTAACAGGGTAAATGGACAATACACCTGTGTGCTAGGCTACGTGATAATGTGGTGCAGCAGGTGTGTTTTCATCTCAGCTTGCTAGTTGCTAACATGAGCAAACCTGTCGTCAGTCATTGTTTGGTTGTCAATGCTAATGCTAGCTAGGTAAATCTGTCTTGTGTAACTTTGTAGGCCTGATGTGAGCATGTCAAATGTATCCATGCATGCACAAGGACATCTATTGTGCAAGAGATATATAAAAGTGACATACAGTATGTATTCATGTGACTATTACAGTATGAAAAGAAATCAGAACATTGAGGATTTCTTCTCCATCAAAACAAAGAAATTAAAAACTGCACAGCAGGACAGAGCAGCCAGCAGCACTGCTACCAGTCAGTTACAGTCAGAGCTGCAGGAGAGAGCAGCAACAAGCTCTCCTCCTTGTCAGTCAGATGAGTCAAGCCAGCAGCTTGACAGCAGGAGCCCCCAGCTGTATGTGTGCGTATGTATATACCGTACTGTAAAATCCTAATAGTTCCAGATTTATCTTTAGTAACCTAAACAGTTATCTTGATATTGCCTTGATGTCAATGGAATTGTGGTTAATTGCCAGACATTGCAACTAAAGTTGAAACTTGTCAATTATGTGTAGAACTGGGAAGCTTTATATTACATTTGTATGGTGCTACTCTGTGTGATTGATGGGTCTATTTCTCTTAAATTATGCTTTAAACACAGGAACGTAAGACACTGTAATGTTACTAATTAAAGTAGATATATGTAGTCTAGTTGGGACGAACATGGTAAATTAACGCTATTCTGACGTGTGCCGTGTGCGTGCACAGTGCGAGCGAGTGCGTGTTTTTTTGGCTAAAAGTCCAAAAAACGTCAAATTTTCTTCTGCACCGCCCTTGCGGGTGGCGCCGTGGCCACCCCTTCGTAAGTCTGTGCCCCACTTGTGCCACCCTGGTAAAAAAAGTCTGGACACGCCACTGTGTCTGCCTGCCTGTCTGTCTACCTGCTTGTCTTGTCTGTCTACCTGTCTGCCTGCCTGTCTGTCTACCTGCCTTCCTGTCTGGCTGTCTGACTGTCTGTCTACCTGCGTTCCTGTCTGTCTCTGTCAGCCTGCCCGCCTGTCTGTCTGTCTTCCTGTCTGTCTGTCTGTCTGACCGTCTGTCTGGCTGTCTGTCTGGCTGTCTGGCTGTCTGGCTGTCTGTCTGTCTGTCTGTCTACAGACTCTGTATGTCTGTCTGTCTGACTGACCGTCTGTCTGTCTGTCTGGCTGTCTGTCTGTCTGTCTGTCTGTCTGTCTGTCTGTCTGTCTGTCTGTCTGTCTGTCTGTCTGTCTGTCTGTCTGTCTATCTGTCTGTCTGTCTGTCTGTCTGTCTGTGTGTCTGTCTGTCTGTCCCTATAATATGAATAGATAACCTTAAGCATGCCACAGCCTCTGAAAGACAGTCTCACCGGCGTTCCTGCCGGCAATCCCGCATAGGAGTAATAAAACAATGAAAAAAAACACATTTTGGACTGTTTTTTTTCTTGGTATCATGAAAATCTTTATTTTAGAGGTCCTATGGATGCCAAAAATCCAGACTAGAAAAAAAATTAAGGGGGGTGCGCGTGGACCCCTCTAAAGCGCCCTACTATTAGATTGCCTAGCTGATTCGGTGACATATTTTTCAGTCCCAACTGATTGGTTTCTGTCTGTGTCAATCCTCGAACTACTTCGACAATTCTGCACCAAAGAACTTAGATTGATAAGAACTGAAGCTATTACCTTTGTCATGAAGTGGACAGTAGGAAGCAGCAACAGTCAGCATGTAACCGTGAGTTTTCAATCAGTGCAATTTTTGCAGTGGACCTGAATGCATCCTAAAGGGTGGTACAGGAAACAACACCTTGTAAGTACCCTGTAAGTACGGGGTACAACACCTTGTACCCCTTGAGTAGGCCTACCCTGTAAGTACATATTTGGTCCAGTACAGGGAAAAACACCTTGTACCCCATAAGTACCCTGTAAATACAGGGTACAACACCTTGTACCCCGTAAGTACCCTGTAAGTACAAAATTGGTCCAGTACAGGGAACAACACCTTGGACCCTGTAAGTATGGGGTACAACACATTGTACGCCTTAAGTACCCTGTAAGTACATATTTGGTCCAGTACAGGGAAAAACACCATGTACCCTATAAGTACTGTTGTGCTCGTAGGAGCTGGTTTGGTTGTGAAATATGATTATTAATAATTATGAATTATTAATATTCATAAATTTATTAGATTTGACAGAAAATATTGTATTCTCTGTAAGATTCGGGGCACCACTGTAGTTAAGGCTACAGACCTGTCTAAAAGTCAAGTTATGACTATTTCAGACACCGAACCAAATTGTCATATCAGTCTCATAATGATATAATGTACATTGTACAGTTAACTCATTCACCGCCAAAGACGTCTTTGACGTCTTATCAGAAATAGCCATCCACGCCAAAGACGTGTTTGACGTGTTTTTGTTTTTATTGGTGCAGCGCCTGCAGCAAACACTTGCCCAGCCTGTGACACAGACACAGGTCCCTGCCTTCAAAGGGTAGCCGACAGCACGCGATCAAACACATACCGCAGCTGTTGTTTTGAAATTGAGCAAGAGGAAAAGCAGAGAACGGGTAACGCTTCCTTGTGCAGACAGGAGAAACGCCATTGAAACGCCCTCGGCGCGCTGCACGAGCTGGAGTCGCCTTCCTCTGTGCCAGCCAGGAGAAAACGGGAGAAAGTAATCAAGAGATGTGTTTGATCATCGGAGGAATGAGGAAATGATCGATCAGTTTGCGAGGGCGGTGAGGACGTGTTGAATAGCCGAGGGGAAAACGGGAACGATCAAATAGCAGAGTTCATATGACAGGGAGACATGGACCAGAACAAATCAAAAATAAACACAGGAACAGCTAGGCAGCAGCGGGCAGAAGGCACTCACAGCAGCCCGCTGTCCTTCTCAAGAGCTCTTCAGTTGGTTCATGAAATCGCTGGGCTGCGTGCCCTCCAGTGTTGCTCCTGGCCAATCCCAGCGCCACAGGGCGTGGTTATTGCTTATCCTATGTTGGGTTAGAAATCTAAAAGGGGGATCGTGTGTGTGTGTGTGTGTGTGTGTGTGTGTGTCTGTCTGTCTGTCTGTCTGTCTGTCTGTCTGTCTGTCTGTCTGTCTGTCGGTGTGTGTGTCTGTCTGTCTGTCTGTCTGTCTGTCTGTCTGTCTGCACACTCACACCGAGTAAACTGTATTGTTGAATGTAAAAAAAAAGCACTTCATGTGTGTATATATATATATATATATATATATATATATATATAGGCTATTTTTTGTCATTTGTGTCCTAACGAATAATATTTACATGTCTGATGTCAATACAGTTCAAAATAAAAGAATTGAGAGTGAGTTATGCCTGAGATTGTGCCCTTTTACAAAAATGCTTTTTTCTCCCTTTTCTCTTCCCAGACAGGCTTTTTTGGTGAACATGGGGTGTATAAAAAGGGTTATAAGTAGAGTACAGAACATGCTAAAAGCTAACTTTCTTTTTGGGGGTGAAAGTAGAGACTTAGATCTTCATTTCGAGGTATTGGACATCACTGTAGTCCTAGTACAGAATTTACTGTGGGTCTTGAAAGATGACCAAACATTATGGAAATACTTGGCCTGTGCCAAAAATGCCAGTCAGATATTGGCAGTGAATGAGTTAATTGAAGGGTCAAAGTCCGTAAGCTTCTGTCACAGATTTCCACAGATAAAATACCTCATGAATAATAACCAAGATTCATAGGATTATGTAATAAAAAGATTTAATCAATCACAGTATCAATGGCCATTAACACAATGATTAGAATATCGGTTCATCACATTTATTCTACAACTAATAATCTACCACATCTATAGCTAACAACTAATATGAATAAACATATGAGTTGTGTGTGTGTGTGTGTGTGTGTGTGTGTCTGTGTGTGTGTGTGTGTGTGTATGTGATTTAAGTCTGCAGGTCTGGCGAGAGCAGGCTTGAAGGTGTGTGTGTGTGTGTGTAAGTATGTGGGTGTTAATTAGCATTTGTGTGTGTGTGTGTGTGTGTGTGTGTGTGTGTGTGTGTGTGTGTGTGTATGTGTGTGTGTGTGAAGGGAAGGAGAGAGAGAGGGAGGAGTGGCTCGTTCTGGCTGTCTCCGTGATGTAATCACAGGATTGGTTGAGAGGCGGGCTGATCGTGTGTAGACCGCCTCTTTTTCAAAATGCCGGTTCTGCCAAATTTAGGAAAGGGTTGACCTGGTCAGACCGGGTTAGACTGACTGGGTCAGCCAAAAAGGGGACAGTTTAGCCCAAGTCACTCTGTGTGAGTGACTAATCAAACTCTCTAATTCAGCTTAACTGTATTCTAGCGGGTGGGAGTCCTGAGACCTCCAGACCGTTCCGAGCTTAGCCCTTCCGGTTGACCGGCTAGAACGGGCTCAGCTGGGAAGACGAGAGAGTGAGTGGGGGAGTGAGAGAGAGAGAGAGAGAGGGAAGTGGCCGCAGATGGCCGCCAAGTTCGTCCGAACTTGGCGCTCATCAGCGCTGCCTACAACACCTTTAGGCGTCTATATCATTCAACAGTGTGCGAAACATTGTACATCAACATACATGATACTGTAATCAACATACATGATAATGCATTTCAATTGTATCTAACCACAACTCTGCCCAGGTAATTTAACCAGAAGGTCTCACGTCATTCCACTCGGAGGAGTGGAATGTCCTCCGGGCTCCGTCGTGGAACCAAGGTAACAGCGTGGATCCTCGAGGACCCCAGCGGCCGATTCGATTCAGGCCGCGGTGCGCTTCGTGTGGGCTTTGGGCTTTTCTCCTGGTTGCCCTGTGGGGCGGCGTTGACGAACCTCTGACACTGGTTAAAACGCGCAAACGAGTTTCTCTCCTTGCGACTTACTAAAACTAGCGGGTAATATCTATACTGGAATTAAGTAGAACTATTCCAGTATTTACGCAAGCCACTTAGGCTGGTTAAAGGAACACTCCGCCCATTTTCAACCAGCTTTGTATCATTAGAACATCAGTAGTATATCAGAAAACTGTAAACGGTTTTGAAGTCTGTGATTTAATTTGACAGTTATTGAGTGTTAAAGTGTGGACCAGTGACATCACTGGTTCACACTAACTCAAATTAATAACTCATTAACTCAAATCAACTCTCAATAACTGTCAAACTATTCATCATTCATCTAGTTTGACAGTTATTGAGAGTTGATTTGAGTTAATGAGTTATTAATTTGAGTTAGTGTGGACCAGTGATGTCACTGGTCCACACTTTAACACTCAATAACTGTCAAATTAAATGACAGACTTCAAAACCGTTTACAGTTTTCTGATATACTACTGATGTTCTAATGATACAAAGCTGGTTGAAAATGGGCGGAGTGTTCCTTTAACGGCACAAACGAGCTTGTCTCCCTGCGAGTTACTATTAACTAAACAAAATAAAACGAGCTGGGTTTAGACTGAGTCAGAATGCCGGTGTGTTTGGTCGTTCAGCTTGGTTGGTTCATGCCCGGATCTTCAGGAGACAGAGAGGTTGGGCGGCGGCGGGTCCCAGCGCTTACCCAAACCCCAAACTCTCTCCTCTGGAGGGGAAGGAAAGGAGGGAGCGAGCCGTGGAGGGTTCCATCACGGTCTGCCTCCCCCCCCCCCCCTTTCTCCCCCCCTCCCCGTGAAGACGGGTGAAGCTGGATGGAGACTTGAAGACCCCTCGAGGCTCCTGGAAACTTCTGGTAGCTCGTTGAACTCTGCTGTGTGCAGCGGTTTTGTTGCGGTAGTTCGACCAATCGGTGGACGTGGGCGTACACCTGATTGGCCAATGGCGTCTGGTTAGAAGGTTCGACCGAACCCTCTTTTGCTAAGAGGGGGGGAGTGTCCTTAGGGCCCCCCCGATCCCTCGAGGGGAGGGGTGGCCCGGCTCCTTTCAGTCTGAGGACTGGGAGGGAGCGACCCCACCCGTGGTGAGCTGTGCTTTGAACCATTCAGAGGTGTGAAGTCACCTGAGGGATGACTTAATCAGCATCTTGGTGCTGATTAGATTTAGTCTGGCCCTCTGACTGATCTCAGGATGTGAGGAGGGGGCTCCTGATTAGATCAGCCTGGTTCCTGAGTAGACTGCCTTTGATCAGGACAGGTCAAAATGTAGTTTCAACCTGGAGAGAACTGTTAAGTCATATTCTTATCTAATGTATAGTTCCATAAGAGAATGTAATCCCCAACAGTACCCTGTAAGTACATATTTGGTCCAGTACAGGGAAAAACACCTTGTACCCTGTAAGTATGGGGTACAACACATTGTACCCCTTAAGTACCCTGTAAGTACATATTTGGTCCAGTACAGGGAAAAACACCCTGTACCCTATAAGTACCCTGTAAATACAGGGTACAACACCTTGTACCCCATAACTAAACTGTAAGTACATAATTGGTCCACTACACTGTAGTGACTACAGGGAACAACACCTTGACCTGTAAGTACGGGGTACAACAACTTGTACCCCGTAAGTACCCTGTAAGTACATAATTGGTCCACTACAGGGAACAACACCTTGTACCCTGTAAGTACCCTGTAGGTACAGGGTACAACACATTGTACCCCTTAAGTACCCTGTAAGTACATATTTGGTCCACTACAGGGAAAAACACCTTGTACCCCGTAAGTACCCTGTAAGTACAGGGTACAACACAGATCTTGTTACCCTGTACTTACATGGTTATTTTTGCGGGCTGTGTTCTAAAGCATTACTGTGACCTCTCCCTCGCCCTCACCTACCGACTCCACAGTGTATGTGACTAATGAATAGGCTGGATCTGCCTGAACCTGGATTTCTCCTGACCCAAGTGCACTGAGACCGGACTGAGTGGACCCCCCTGGACCACCAAAAAGCCCCAAAACATTGTGCATGGGCATAGGTCCAGATGTATGAAGAGTGACAACTGTGATTCATATGGGTCTAGATACCAGGCTACTCTCTGCCACCAGCAGCCTTTAGGCCGGACTGTCTGCCTGGCAACAGGTGATGCTGGTCATGTGACCAGTGTGTGGCTCCTACATTGGTTTTTATAGCAGGACTCAGGTTGAGTCTGTCAGTTAGTGAACTCAAAAGAGGGACATGGCTTCATCTGTTCTGCTCTTCTCCCTCTTCTTCATCAGTCTGTATGGAGCAGGTAGGATCAATACATCAATACCTGAACTGATCAATAACTAGCTCAGAGATAATACTCTTCAGTTGGAATATAAATTATATTTACATCTGTGAGACTAAACAGACTTTGTCTTTGATCTCCAGATGGATTTGAGGAATATACGGTGAGCCGTTGTGTGTTCAACTCCACTGAGCTGAAGGACATAGAGTACATTTACTCTCACTATTACAACAAGGTTGAGGACGTCAGGTTCAGCAGCAGTGTGGGAAAGTATGTCGGCTACACTGAGTATGGGCTGAAGACCGCAGAGGCCTTTAACAACGATCCTGCAGAGATCAGGATGAGGACGCAGGCCAAGTACAGCTTCTGCAAACCCAACGCTGACATTGACTACCGAGTTGTTCTGTCTAAGACAGGTGAGCTGCTGCTCTCTACAATAAACACATCAAATTAATCTCAGTCATAATAATAAACACATTAACACATAAACAACTACTTTCATTCTACATTTCCACACTTACAAACCTTTCCGTCAGATTTAAATGTTTTTACTGTTTCATTTTGAGTTTTTTTCACATGTAGATGCAGTCTATATGAAATCGTTCTATGCGTGTATCTGCTGTCAACCTTCGATTAAACATCTGTATTGGTTTATAGCTTATCTATTGATCAGTCATCATAAAATGTAAAATTGTGTCTACAATTCACCACATTGAAATATTTTTGACAGTATGCATCTATGGAAATATTCACTTGAAAGAAAAATGTAAATATGATTACAGGAAAATTAAATGTCTATAGCCTATATCAAATGTCTTCACAATTTAAATTCATTTTGTCATTAAAGACAAATTCCCTATGTAATTTTGCATAGTGTGGCAATAAAAGTGATTCTGATTCTGGTTCGGATAAACTCTGAACCAGACGGAGCTCAGTGACGCCATCTGGGGGCAAAGCACTGATGCTGCAACTAGGAGTATTATTATGATATTAGTGTACTGTTTCTGTGTAATACTACTGCAGTTACTACTATTACTACCACCAACAACAACATTAATAATAATAAGAACAAGAATAATGATAATAATAATAATGATGATGATGATGATGATGATGATAATGATGATGATGATGATGATGATGATGATAACATTAACACTGTGTCCTGCAGTGAAGCCCTCTGTCACGCTGAGGTCAGTGACGCCCGATGGTGGGAAACACACGGCCATGCTGATGTGCAGCGCCTACGACTTCTACCCAAAACAAATCGATGTGACTTGGCTGAGAGACGACGAGGAAGTCACCTCTGATGTCTCTTTCACTGAAGAGATGGTCGACGGCGATTGGTACTCCCAGTTCCACTCCTACCTGGAGTACACACCCAGGTGAGTGCAGATCCACCTTTGTGAGTCCAGATCCACCTGGAGTACACACCCAGGTGAGTCCAGATCCACATGTAGGCTAGACACCCAGGTGTTTATAGATCACTGTAGGGTAGACATCCAGGTGAGTCTAGATCAGGGGTGCCCAAATTCTTTCTCATGAAGGGCCAAAACTCAATCTGGGTGGAGGGCCGAGGGCCAAAAATAAACGTTGTGGAATTACATTAAAATGTATTGTGTTTTATAGAAAATTCTAACATTCTAAATCTAAAATAACATTTGAATATAATAATCTACTTTTTATCTGTTTGGTAATTGTAATAATTTGCAATTGGTTATATATATTAAAAAAAACATCAACAACTTAAACATTTAATCAGTAAACACCCCGTTAAAAACAGTTGTATTTTCCACCTTTGTAATCAAGAGAGAAATTTGACTTAATTCACAACTTGAAAAATCCTCAAGGTACTTTGAAAATCAGCTTTATTGTCCATCTTTTGTAAACAATTTGCCATGACAATTTGACAAAAACATGCAATATCCTGGTTGCTAATGTGGTTCCTCCTCTGGTCGTTGAAGGCGCCTGTTCAGAGGGAGGGGAACTGGTTGGAATAGCGTGAACCTCCCACGTGCTATGTCCTACCGGTGAAGCTTCCCCTGGCAGGTGAAAAGAAGCGGCTGGCTAACTGCCCATGTCTCGGAGGAAGCATGGAGCCAGTTTCGGCTCTCCCCAGATCGGCAGAGAATGGAGTAGCAACCAGGATAAATAAATTAAGTTAGCACTAACGGGGGATAAAATATGGGATAAAAAATCGGGGGGGGGGGGAGATTTAAAAAAAAAGAAAGAAAAAAAACAAAAAACTCCCAAATCCGTGGCGGGCCAAAACAAACAGAGCGCCCCAAATTGGTCACCACTGGTCTAGATCCATCTGGAGTACACCCCCAGGTGAGTCCAGATCCGCTGGAGTACACACTCAGGTGTTTCAGGACATTCCATCGAGTACCAGTGGAAATGCAATGTCCGAAGAGAGTTTCGGAATTAAAATGTGTTTTGATACATTTCTAGAGAGAAATGTGCAATTTATTTTATTAATCTGTGATGATTTAGTTTGTTAGTTATTAAGGGCAGTTTATAATACAGAGATTTATGGTGGTTGCTGCGACCGACCATGATCATATTCCATCGGTGGCAACAATATATGTTTATACTTCCAGCAGAATGTGTGTGTGTGTGTGTGTGTGTGTGTGTGTGTGTGTGTGTGTGTGTGTGTGTGTGTGTGCGTGCGTGCGTGCGTGCGTGCGTGCGTGCGTGCGTGCGTGCGTGCGTGCGTGCGTGCGTGCGTGCGTGTGTGTGTGTGTGTGTGTGTGCGTGTGCGTGTGTGCGTGTGTGTGTGTGTGTGTGTGTGTGTTGAACAGGTCTGGAGAGAAGATCTCCTGCATCGTGAAGCACCCCAGCCTGTTCGAGCCTGTGATCAAGGACTGGGGTAACTATCTGTCTGTCTGTCTGTCTGTCTGTCTGTCTGTCTGTCTGTCTGTCTGTCTGTCTGTCTGTCTGTCTGTCTGCCTCTCTGTCTGTCTGTCTGTCTGTCTGTCCGTCTGTCTGTCTGTCTGTCTGTCCGTCCGTCCGTCCGTCTGTCTGTCTGTCTGTCTGTCTGTCTGTCTGTCTGCATGCCTACCTGTTTGTCTGCCTGCCTGTCTGTCTGCCTTCCTGTCTGTCTGTCTGTCTGTCTGTCTGCATGCCTGCCTGCCTGCCTGCCAGCCTGTCTGTCTGTCTGCCTGTTTGTCTGCCTGTCTGTCTGTCTGTCTGCATGCCTGCCTGTCTGTCTGCCTGTCTGCCTGTTTGTCTGCCTGTCTGCCTGTGTGTCTTGTCATCTTGGTTCTTCATACTGTACACCAGGGATACTCAACTAACTTGCTTTGCCCGGAGACCACTTTTGCAAAATGACAGGAGGCCAGGGGCCAGTTAATAAACAAACTAATAATCATTAATTAGCAGAGATGGGGACTTGGACTTGGGACTTGGACTTGGGACTTGGACTTGGGACTTGGACTTGAGTCGCACTTAAGTCTCACTCACAGTGACTTGAGACTCGTCCTCAAAGACTTGAGACTTGACTTGGACTTGAGTTTTGGGACTTATGAACAATCTTAATTTTTTTATTTAATACTTTTGGTGCATTAACATCAAGGAAATCTATACTGATGTCGTCCAATCAATGCTGCTGCTGTATGCTAATAGATAAAGGAGTGAGGATAATACAGTACATGCTTTGAATTCCTTGGTTTTAGCTATGCAGTGTTCTAATCAGACCGGATGGCATGTAGCAGATGATAGAATGCTCATCCATAAGAGACTTAAGACTTGACTTGGACTTGAGCTCAAAGAATTGAGACTTGACTTACACTTGCAAAAAATGACTTGTGAGCATCTCTGTTAATTAGTTTATTGATCATTAATAATATAAATTTTTCTGTAGTGGATTGTAGGTATTTGGGGTGTCAGCCGGAGTTTAGTCTGACAATTTGGTGCACACAGCCACAGGATAGGTTAAGTTAAGTGAATAGTACATTGAAGTACCTGGGTGGTGAGCAGGTGGTGATATTTGAGAATTTATCTGGAGCTCAGTCGAACTTTATAGTTTTCATTGTGAATTAGAAAATGGCCAGGGGGCCACTTGGCACACTATCACGGGCTGCATCTGGCCCCCGGGCCACAAGTTGAGTATCACTGCTGCACACTCACTAAGAGTTGTCACAGGAGGCTACCATTTTGACACCAGTGTTGTTTCCCTCATCAACACCAGCCACACCGGGTCTACCACCTGTCGCCACTAGGGGGTCTAAGGGCATCAAAGTTAACGTCACTAGAAAGAATTTGAAAGTTAAATGCCTCTGTATGTGTAAACTGTGACACGTTAATCAGAGACTCATGTAGATGCAGGTCAGATTCTGCATATCACTCTTCTTTAGCATCCCATTGGATTGTACTGTGTGACATTACTGTACACATATAATTAATAATCCTATTATTCATCCTAATCTGTCATATCAGTGATCAGATATTACTGATCAGTATTTGTTTATTTGTTTATTAAAACAGATCCACATTAGCTGACGCCTACACGACCGCTAGTCTTCCTGGGGTCCAAGAAAATATATACATTACATAACAGACAATGCAATAGAATACACAATACACAAAACATGTATCACATAAGAAAGAATACACAAATAGAATATACTAAAAAACATGTATCACAAAAAACATGTATCACATGAGAAAAAGAGAGAATAAAACTAGATAAAAGATAATTTAGAACCAGATGTAGCAAGGTCCGCAAGTAGCTAGCCTGCCGAATAAAATTGTATTTTATGTATGAGTGTATATATACACATATGTATGTACAGTATGTATGTATGTATGTATGTATGTATGTATGTATGTATGTATGTATGAGTGTATGTATGTATGTATGTATGTATGTATGTATGTATGAGTGTATGTATGTATGTATGTATGTATGTATGTATGTATGTAGGCTATGTATGTATGTATGTATGTATGAGTGTATGTATGTATGTATGTATGTATGTATGTATGTATGTATGTATGTATGAGTGTATGTATGTATGTATGTATGTATGTAGGCTATGTATGTATGTATGTATGTATGTATGTATGTATGTATGTATGTATGTATGTATGTATGAGTGTATGTGGAGTATAAGTTTCCTTTTAAAACCAGCCTTTCCTTTGATGTAAGAAACATCACCTGGAAGACTGCTCCACGTTACTATCACCCTGTAAAATACAGCCCTCTTCATATAATTGGACTACAGGTAAAGTTATCAGTCCACCTCTTGTCCCTCTAGTGGAATGTGTGAGTTATTTTACAAAATCAAAGCACTCAGTGGGGCTGAGGTGTGAAGTCATCACAGTAAGTGAATCATGTTACTGAGCCGTGTCCACACAGTCACCAGCTAAAACAAACCTCCTTGGACAAGCCAGTCAGATTGAGTTACACTGGACTGTCTGAAATCAACCATCTCAATGTCTCCACAGATCCCTCCATGCCTGAGTCTGAGAGAAACGAGATGGCCATCGGAGCCTCGGGACTGGCTCTGGGTCTCATCTTTGCTCTGGCTGGATTCATCTTCTACAGGTGGAAGGCCCAAGAGAGATTCAAGATGTATTAAGCCCAAGGTCAGTCCACTAGACCAGTGGTTCTCAAATGGGGTCCGGGGACCCCCAAAGGTCCTTGGGAGGGTTCCAGGGGGTCCCCAGCCAAAAGGGGGGTAATTTGTTTGCGCTATAATTCCATTCATAAGTAACACAATGACTATTTTGGTCATGGCTTTTATACACTTTCTGTAATAAAACATCAATCAATCTTATTATCATATGGGGGACGGTGGGACAAAATCCTATCAAATGGGGGTCTGTGGTCTAATCTTTGTTAGTTTAGGTGTCCTTCATGTGAAAAACTTTGAGAACCACTGCACTAGACGACTTCAGACCACTTCAGACCACATGAGACCAGTTCAGACCACTTCAGACTTTACAGAACAATAACGTAATAATGACTAAATAACAGCAGTCTCTTCTTCTCTTGTTTTAAATCAGGTCGGGTTCTGGTTCCCACTAACTGAGGTAGGAATCATTGATAGTAGGAGTCCTGTTGTTTGTCTCCTGGAAGAAAAAGTCAGCGGGGAACTCAACCTGCTTTCTTTTGTTTTCAGTGCTGCCACCTGCTGGAGAGGAGGAGCCGCTGTTTCTGCTTCAAGCCTTCTGCGAAACACTGCACATGTGCTGTGACACATGATCTAACACATACATGTTTGGTGATATACATATAGTCTATGTACTGTGCTAATGTAATATACATGATGTATGGCACATACTTAACCCAAATCATAACCCTAACCTTAACCAACTTGTTTTAGTTGCCTAATCAGAACCAAATGCAGCAACATTTTCAAATTGGTGGAGGAACTTAAAGACCCTGGCAAGTAAAATGCACCAAAACCATCCAACTATGTAATTTAGGGTCTTATGTGACTAATTATAAGCCTCAAAAAGTAGACGTCGAACAAATTTGGGGGAAAAGTCCTGACGGAGTTGGCAGTGAAAATGTGTGTGACAATGTGATGTACGGCACATAGTGTATACAGCACACATATCATATGTACAGTAGCATGACATACAACACACATGTAGCATGACATACAGCACACATATCATATGTAGCATGATATACAGCACATGTATGTCACATGACGTGTATCTGAGTGTCACTCGAGTGGAATATATTTGTGACTTGAGGCTTCGCCTTCCTGTGTGACATGATTCTTTTCCAGCGACTAACTTCCTCAAACTGAGTCAGATGAAAGGCTTCTGTCCTTTAACTTCATCTGTGAAATCACATCAACTGCTTCAAGATGTTATCTGCTTTAAGGTTTTCTGAGTGTTAGATTCTCATATATCTACTGGAGTGAGATGTCTTTTCCTACAATAAATCTTTGGGAAGCACTCTATCACTTTGTTCTTTTAGCTGAGACTCTCCTTATGTTTGTTTGTGTTGTGTCAGCATCACATGAAAGATCCTTGGGAAAAGTCTCCCATGTCATCATTACATATTTAGTAGTTCTATATTTATCATAGTATCTGTGTAATTGATTATGAAGCTCTGTCCATATTTACTGTACATGATTACTGTAATATTACATAACTTTATATTCACTTCTGTTGGCGTGAAAACCTCGAAAACACCCTTTAAATGGTCTTCATGAGGATTAATCCTGAAACATGGTGGTTTCTCAGTGTTTTCACCAACACTAAATTAGCAGGTTTAGAGTTTACATGCAGCACCTGAACCTCCTTGTATGTGAAAACATACCTTGGCAAATCAAGAATTCTGATGCTTCTGATCTGACCTACAAATACCCTTCTCAGGGGGTCACCTGACAACTCATGTGATGAACCATATAAGAGGTTTTCAAAGTGGGAGATCACATATAATAGCCTAAATGTGTGTGATTTGGTTAAAGATAGTTCAGAGATACAGTAGTTTTGGGTTTTACCATTTTCCCCAATTTGCCAGAGTCAGAAACAAATAAATGCCTTCAGACCGACCTTTATTTAAATAGTCTGAAGCTATCTTGTCTCAATTGTATCAAATAATTGCTGGGATGAAATAACATAATCATGATACCACAGGCCTCCAGGAATTTAGCAAAACTACAGTCAACAAGTAAACTGGGGTGGGGGGGGGGGCTTTGTCCCCAATTTTTGTCTGGGGGGAGGCCCACAGCCTCAGACTTTGAAAAGTCCTGATAAACCACAGTCAGGGTGAAACGGCTGATAATAATAATAAAAAAAGCATGGTAAAGTACAAGGAATACATTAATATATATGCACACACTTTCTTCATATAAGCACAAACATGTTTATACAAACACACTTTCTTCATATAAACACACACATGTTTATACAAACACACTTTCTTCATATAAACACACACATGTTTATACAAACACACTTTCTTCATATAAACACACACATGTTTATACAAACACACTTTCTTCATATAAACACACACATGTTTATACAAACACACTTTCTTCATATAAACACACACATGTTTATACAAACACACTTTCTTCATATAAACACACACATGTTTATACAAACACACTTTCTTCATATAAACACACACATGTTTATACAAACACACTTTCTTCATATAAACACACACATGTTTATACAAACACACTTTCTTCATATAAACACACACATGTTTATACAAACACACTTTCTTCATATAAACACACACATGTTTATACAAACACACTTTCTTCATATAAACACACACATGTTTATACAAACACACTTTCTTCATATAAACACACACATGTTTATACAAACACACTTTCTTCATATAAGCACACACATGTTTATACAAACACACTTTCTTCATATAAGCACAAACATGTTTATACAAACACACTTTCTTCATATAAGCACACACATGTTTATACAAACACACTTTCTTCATATAAACACACACATGTTTATACAAACACACTTTCTTCATATAAGCACACACATGTTTATACAAACACACTTTCTTCATATAAACACACACATGTTTATACAAACACACTTTCTTCATATAAGCACACACATGTTTATACAAACACACTTTCTTCATATAAACACACACATGTTTATACAAACACACTTTCTTCATATAAACACACACATGTTTATACAAACACACTTTCTTCATATAAGCACACACATGTTTATACAAACACACTTTCTTCATATAAACACACACATGTTTATACAAACACACTTTCTTCATATAAACACACACATGTTTATACAAACACACTTTTTTCATATAAACACACACGTGTTTATACAAAGCTCCCTTGAGAAAATATACAATTAGGCACAAAAACCTACAGTGCCAATAGAGCCTGATGAGAACAACTTGAAGATCACATGACTAGAACATCAGGTATGCACCATCATAATGCAATGCAATAGCAAGAGGAAACATATTTTGGGAGGAAAAATGTAGCCTATTATAGGCTACATTTTTCCTATAGCTATAATTTAGAGCTGCCTCTGCTACTCTAAAAAGGTGGCAATATTAAATAACAATAAGTACCACAGCAATAGTTTTGTTTTTGTAACCTAATACAGTATGTACAATTTGAGACATATTTCACTTCCTACACTCCCGTCATACATACAATAATTATAATATTATTAATTCCACGTTACTAATACCGTACCAGGTGTAAATGTAATCAGGTTAATGTGGTCAAGCAATGTCCAATTGCAATAGCCTATGATTATTTACAATCATGTTCAGCGATTCAGCAACTAATAAAATACTATAATAAAACAGTTGTGTCTCCTGATTACCTCATTTAAAAAAGCACCTGCAGGTCTGCTCTTTACACTTCCTGAAAGATTCAGCCCGATCGCACGTAAAATGGCATAGCTGTGGCCGAACACAATTCTGCTAACACATTGCTAACACATTCACATTCTTATTATAGGATTCAAACATTTTTTAACCACCCGTTTATGTCAAACCTTCTGTTTTCTTTATGGGTATGAGCATTTTATGTGGCGTTTATTGACTTTGCATGTTTATGTTTTCTGTGTGTAAAATTTTAAAATATTGTTAAAAAAAAAAGATTTGAATGAATGAGGGGGAATAAAAACTTTGATAGATAATAATAATAATAATAATAATAATAAATGGTATTGGGCCTAGAAAGGAGGGAGGGAAGAAGAAAAAGTAATGAAGTCTGAGGAGGAAGGATGGAGGGAGGGATGAAGAGAGGAATGGAGGGAAGGTAATGTCATGGTGACCGAAGAGGAATATGAGAAGAGGGGATGAAGAGAGGGATGGAGGGAAGGTAAAGTCATGGGGACCGAAGAGGAATATGAGAAGAAGGGATGAAGCGAGGGAGCGATGAAGAGAGAGAAGGAGGGGAGCAGGGATGTGCACAGATAAGACACCAGGTGGTGCCCAAGCACCTGCCCTTTTACCCTCTGAAGGATTAATGCCCTTTTTGCAAGACACGTCCGCGGCCAACATGACTGTGTTTCAGAGGCTGTAGCAGACTCATTTTTAAAGCTAGAGGGAAGATACTGATATCTTAATATAAATAAAAAAATATAAATAACGCTCCAAAGTTAAGCTACATTTTGGCGAGGGAGAAACTGGCATGGTTGTTTTCAAAGGGGCCCCTTGATCTCTTACCTCAAGATATCTGAATGAGAATATGGTTCTATGGGTCCCCATGAGTCTCCTCTTTACAGACATAACCACTTTATGCTAATCCCATGCAGCTTTTGGTAAAAACATGCAGTTTTTTACATTTGTTATTTTCACATTCTATTTGAATATTTCTGCATACTGGGGTAGGTCCTTCTTAGAATGATATCATTTTGGTATGACTTGAAGGCTGAGACTCTTGTGGATTATGAGCCCAATTGTATTCATGTCTTCTGTTTTATTTTCTTTGTATACTAATGCAATGCACATTACAGTATATGAATGCAATCTGCCAATTGTATAAATATGCTGATGATGATGATGCTAGCTGGCCTTATGAAGACAGGGGACACAGCTAATCAATCTACATATTTCATAGCTCACCTGGTAGCACGCATACCACGAAGGCTCGGCCCTTCACGCGGCCGCCCCGGGTTCGAATCTGACCGGCGGTCCTTTGCCGCATGTCATCCCCTCTCTCTCTCCCTGCCTACTGTCCTATATAAAAATAAATAAAGGCAAAATACCCACAAAATAATCTTTAAAAAAAAGAAGACTAGGGAGCTGGTTATTGCGAGTCACCGCAATGCAGGTCATGATTTTACACCTGTTTTGTTTGATGACCAGCCTGTTAAAACAGTAGAAGAGTTTAAATACGTAGGAACCTTTTTTTTTAATGCAATCTAAGTTTCACAGCCAACACAAAATACATCTTTCAATGCATTTGATCTCATCAGGAAATTGGATTCATACAAAATAAACAAAGCTATTCTGGAGACTGTCTGCAGGAGTCTTATTGAAAGTGTTTTGACCTTTGACATGTGGACATGGTATGGGAATCTAGAGAGGCTAAGAACAGAAATAGACTGTCCCGAATTACAAACATGGCGAGTAAAATTATTGGGAAAGAGCAGGAACAACTGGGATGTATCTATAAAAGCCAGACAAATTGTGTCTGATCCTGTAAATCTCCTTTTCACAGAGTTCACAAAACTGCCGTCGGGAAGATGCTACAGAGTTCCTGCAGCAACCAAGAACATCTACAAAACATCTTTCATACCAAACGCAATAAATCTGCTAAATTCATAAACATCATCTAGATTTAGAACCATGTCCGTTATCGCTGTCTGTATTGTGCATCTTGTTCTTTGTTGTATGATGTATTCTGTTGTTTCCTGTGTTGTGTATATTATGTATTCTGTCGTTTCGTGTGTTGTGTATATTGTGTATTGTGGTGTTTGACATGTATTGTGACTTGCATGTGTGCAAGCAAACCTGTGAAGCCAAAGACAAATGCCCACATTGTGGAGAACAATAAATGGAATTGAATGGAACTCCTCCAGGTTTGATATGGAGATCCTGTTCACAGTAGCAGCGGGGTAGCCACTCTCCCACCACTCGTCACTGTGTCCTTGACTGGGACCATTAATAAGCCACCCCAATAGTAGACTCAGTTCTCAGTCCACCCCAATAGGGACCAAACGGCGTAAGGTTCGTTTCCATGACTATTTACTACTTCCTAGGGTTCAGGCAATTTGGAGCCGCCGGTTCCTAACAACAACTCCACGTCGGCCTGAATATGAGGAATGCTGACACCATCCAGGTATGTCCACTGAGCCACTTCCTCTTCTTTGATGTTATGTGTGCTCACCGGCATCCTCTTCTGAGTGTAAACCATTGGCACATTGTAAAACTGTTTCCCAGTGAGAAATCTTGAAATCTCCAAATCTCCAAATCTGCCAACATGTAGCTGGAAACTGACGACTTTGGTTAATAAACTGATTTGGGCCTTCCTTCCATTCACATTCAGTTTCCTCATCAATGCTCCACCCAGCGTTCAATGCCAGAATTCCATGTACACACACACACACACACACACACACACGCACACACACGCACACACATACACATACACACACACACACACGCACACACACACACGCACACACGCGCACACACACACACACACACACACACACACACACGCACACATACACACACATACACACGCACACGCACACACACGCACACACACGCACACGCACACACGCGCACATGCACACGCACAGGCACACACACACACACAGGCACAGGCACACACACACACACACACACACACACACACACACACACACACACACACACACACGCACAGTGTCAGAGAAGAGGTCTGATAATAAAGAAGAAAATAAAAGAACAAAAAAAGTACATTATGGCTCCAAAAGTGTTGATCAGTGTTGACTACTTCTAAGTGTTTTTATTGTATTTTCTACGTTGTATTGTAGTTATGTTTTTGTTTTAATTGGCAGTATTTTGCATTATTTTACCTCTTTGATTGTGTTACTGTAAGTGTATGTATGCACTGCTCTCTCTGTCATCCAGGGACTACGGATGGAAATTAGCAGCATGGCTAAATCCGGCATGTTTACATCTTGTTTGATATTCATTGTCCCTATCAAATAAATAAATAAAATAAATACATAAATAAATAAAAATGTCCCATATACACCTCAGTGTCACCTGCCAAGTATTTCTGATTTTGTAGCTTTATGTAGCTTGTGATTAAAGTGGCAGCCACTGTGGATGTGTGTTTTATGGGCTCAAACTGAGTGTGATCACACTAAAGGGAACTATGTAGGCATAGCCCACTTTCCAGTCTAACTGCCTAATCCAGTATTACCTCATCTAGGTGACATCGATACGATGTGAGTTCTATGTGGCTCTGAATGTGTTTAGAAGCCTCGGCTGCCCTTTTTGAGACGTCACAGTTACAAGCGAGGAACCAGAGAGCAGCAGACCAGGGTTTAAGCTGCCATTTTTTTCCCAACTGCCTTGACTTCTGAGGCACGATAACATTTTGAATAAACATTTCTCTCTGTGTTAAACCTGTGAATCAACAGTAGACAAACAGGGTCATGGATGTGGACCTTACTGGGATATTTGACCAAAACTACACCTACGACTACTTTGACTACCAGAATGTGTATGGTGAAGCGGACGACAAGCCAGAGAGCTGTGGTCATTTGGAAGTAGTTGTGTACTCCTTGGCGTTGGTCGTGGGTCTTCTGGGGAACGGGCTTCTCCTGGTGGTTCTGGCTCATAGGAGGCGGGCCTGGAGTGTGACAGATACCTTCATCCTCCACCTGAGTGTGGCAGATTGCCTGCTGCTGGTCACACTGCCCTTCCGGGCTGTGGAGAGCACTCAGGGATGGAGCTTCGGGACACACTTCTGCAAAGTCACTGGAGCCATATTCAATGTAGGTGCCTGGTGTTTTTTGGACTAGGGATCTCGCGTGTTACTCAAATGAATAACTCATTAACTCAAATCAACTCTCAATAACTGTCAAACAAGATGGATGATGAATAGTTTGACAGTTATTGAAAGTTGATTTGAGTTAATAAGTTATTAATTTGAGTTAGTGTGGACCAGTGATGTCACTGGTCCACACTTTAACACTCATTAACTGTCAAATTAAATGACAGACTTCAAAACCGTTTACAGTTTTCTGATATACTACTGATGTTCTAATGATACAAAGCTGGTTGAAAATGGGCGGAGTGTTCCTTTAAGTTTACATGTGTGTGTGCGTGTGCCTCTTAAGTTTACATCCATCAGTCTTATGACATCACTGATGACATCATCAGTGTCTTATGACATCACTGATGACATCATCAGTATGCCACAATGCCGATGATGTCACTGATGACATCAACGTACAATTCTCAAGTGACATCACTGATAACATCACTTATGACATCATCAGTGGTTTATATCATCAGTGGGACAAAAATTGAAACAGATTACAGACAGAGAACAAACAGAGCCCACATTGCCAAATGTATAGATATATAGATAAATAGATATATTAGATATATAGATATATAGATAGATAGATAGATAGATAGATAGATAGATAGATAGATAGATAGATAGATAGATAGATAGATAGATAGATACGAGATAGATACATGTAGATAGATAGATAGATAGATAGATAGATAGATAGATAGATAGATAGATAGATACGAGATAGATAGATAGATAGATAGATAGATAGATAGATAGATAGATAGATAGATAGATAGATAGATAGATAGATAGATAGATAGATAGATGAAATGTGATTAGACTGTAGGCCATTATATCCTGCCAAGTCGAGCGAGACTCAACAGACCAGAGTCAAAGTACTTCATACTGCTTTTGAACTATAGCATACTCCGCTCTGGATAGCCAGCCAGTTCAACATTCACGAGAAGAGGAAGAGAAAGGGACCAGAGAAGGGGGGTGGAAATACAGATGTGTTGTGTTGGTTAACTCAAGTGTAAAAGGAGAATAACTGCTTATCCCCCCTCTCTCTCTCTCTCTCTGTCCTCCAAGATCAACTTCTACTGTGGGATCTTCCTGCTGGCCTGCATCAGTCTGGACCGCTACCTGTCCATCGTCCACGCTGTCCAGATGTACTCCAGCACAAAGCCCCGGTTAGTCCACATCAGCTGCCTGTTGGTCTGGCTCTTCTCCCTGCTCCTCATCATCCCTGACTACATCTTTTTAGAGGCTTTGACCTTGAAGAATACAACACAAGGACAAACGGTGTGCACTCACAGCTACCCGCACGCCTCTCCGTCAGCATTTGACTGGCGGCTGGCATCACGCCTGCTGTTCCATATAGTGGGCTTTCTCCTGCCTTCGGCTGTCCTGCTCTATTGCTACTCCTTCATCAGGACCATCAGTGTGATCCTGGCCCTGGTGCTGGTCTTCTTTCTCTGCTGGACGCCGTACAACATCACTCTCATGGTGGAGACCTTCCAGAGCAGCAATGAGGCACCAGACACATCTACTGATGGTGTGTATGGAAAGGGAACCGGTCTGTTGGTCACTTCTGCTCTGGGCTGTTTTCACGCCTGCCTCAACCCTCTGCTCTATCTCGGCTTGTGTGGAAACTTCAGGAAGCGGGTGCTGAAGATGCTGAGGTGTGAGAGAGGGTGGCAGGCTGTCTCTCTGTGGGAGTTGGGTGCCCCCTCTGACCAGACTGGCCAGAGGGAAGAGCTGAATCAGATGGGAAGGTTTTAGAGCCACACATCATCATGACCTATGCCGATTTTGCTGTTAGGTGTGTGTGTGTGTGTGTGTGTGTGTGTGTGTGTGTATCAACTGTGATGTCATCAGGCAGTTGTGATGTCATCAGTGATGTCACTCGAGCAATTTTCTTCTTCTCGAGTTAATATTGGTTAAGTGGTGTCTGTTTGCTCCGTAAATATTGAACTGTTGGATTAATGAATCTACTTAGTTTCCAACTGTTACACATATTCATCATAAAGTTAATGCCATAACTTTGGGAATTTTAGGGAATATCTTACTCCTGTCAATGTTGTTCCAATTTAACAAAATGGTGTCTATAGTAATCATTTACTAATGGTGTTCATGTTACTATAGGAATTACTTTATGCATTATTTAATAGTTTAGGGTCAGTTAATTCTTAATAAGCATTAACTAATGCGTATTAATGCTTATTAGCATTAGCAATAATTTTGTGACCTGCATTATTGTAAAGTGTTTCCATATTACTCTGTGACTGTGAACTGAACTTTGAGCTCTTGTGAAGTGTGAACTTGCACAACATTATATTTAGCTATGCTTTTTTCCTTCAAAAACAGACGGCACCTAACCTAACACATCTCAGACCGCTTTCTTTCCTTCGCTTTCTTTCCTTTCTCTTTCTCTCACTATGATAATCATATAATCACTTGGCTCTTATCCACAGTTATGTACCGTGAGCAGTGTTGGGCAAGTTACTCAGGAAGTGTATATTACGTATTACTGAGTACTCCTTTAAAAAGTAATACAATTACTTTACTTATTACTTTCAAAAGTAATACTCGCTACTTTACTATTACTTTCATACACCAGTTCCGAAAAAGTGACATACAACCTGGTTAACCAGCTCCTTTTAAAACTGAATCCACTTTATTGGAACAATAATTCACCTTACAGGAGGAGTCAACAATCAGCCAAACTGCAGACTTTTTATTTCTTTATGTTGTTTTTATGTTTGGACCGGTGCATGTAACCTGACCAAACATAAAAACATTGGTGTGAACATACTCACGGCTTCTCTCTTCAATCTGTGGTTATAACTGGCGCTGAAATGGCATGGAGATTCCTTCAGGAAATACTTCCGTTCAAGTGCCCGCCCTCCGCCTTGTCTCGTACTGGATTGGATGTTGCCAAGCTATCACTCCGATCGACACTGGCCAATAGGGACGTGTGTTACTTCTTTCTGCTGTAGGTCCCACCCTTATTGTAACAGAAAAAGTTTTGCAAAACTCAGGTTTTGCAAACAAAACTTTTCATTTCGCAAAAGAAAAGTTGAGCTTTGTAAGCAAAGGTAATGGTTTCGCAAACAAATGTTTTGGAGTTGAGAACAAAATGTTTATGTTTGCATGCAACTTTTTTTAATTCACATTAATGAAAAATCTAAATCTAAATCTAAATCTAAATTATTTTATTTTATTTTTAAAATTTTCTTTGATTGGATTTTTGATAGTTTTGTTTTCAAATCTATTTTTTTGCATACGGATCTATTTTTTTTATTACAAAGTGGATTTATTTTCTCACAGATACACTGTCTTTGGTTACAGGATGTAAACTTTCAGTCACAGAATAAAGACACATATATCTCTCCATACACACCCCAGCTTCATGCGTCACTGAACACACGCATATTTTTTAACACCTGTATGGTGTAGAAATTAGAAACATGTGACATCATGTAGTCTATATAGCAAATGGTTTATTTAAATTGTGTAAGTTAGTAGCCTACTTAATTAACCTGTATAAAGTAGTGTGGCACAATATTGTGCTTTAAGTAAAACAGTTGTCCAATGGTAAAGTAAAGGCGAAAATGAATTATGCAAATGACAAATAATGTGAAAATGAATAAGCAAGAATATGAAAATGGATTAAAAAAGACACATTTTACATTGCATTTTGCAAATCAGCATGAATTCATCAGTCTTCCATTTGTCAATTTAATTAATTTAATTGACTTATAAATGGCTCATTTATAAGCATTTTTTATTAGGTTTATAAATAGTTTGATCAAACAGCTCATTTAAAAGCATATTTTTCTAGAAGCCGTCTGGAAAGTGAATATGTACAGTAAATAGGGGATTCTTCAGGAGTCAAGACATTGGTGGTGGACTGGGGAGGTGGGTGGGGTCAAACACAGCTTTCAGAGAATGGGATGCGATCAGCTCAGGTACAGCGACCAGAGATCAGGGAAAGAGAATGATGACACGCTGAGCATGGCTATAAATAGGCTGCCACGTCATAGCCTCGGCATTGACGACATTATCGGCGTCATATAGGCAAGTGCGTCACACGGACATCACACTAGGATTACACTTGTCGTCACACTAGGATTAGGGCCTATGATGAGGTCACTAGGATTACAGATGCGAGGCAGCGTGTCTGGTCTTCATCTTGAAACTAGGTCGAGACCACCATTTCAATCATGAGAGACCAGACGCAAGCTTTATTCAAGTATGGCATGGCGATAAGATCTATGGCATGAAACGGCATGGCAGCTAATTCTGATGGCATGGCAGCATGGCGACTAGTTCTTTGGCATAATGACTCCATGGTAAGATGCCTCTCTTCTTGAGGTGAGAGAGGGCATCTGCTCAGACTAGAATAGAGAATCCCCTGAGAATTACTGCTTGGATTGGATAAAGATTTGTATAGGCCTAGGGTGATAATGCAGGGGACACAGAGGAAAAAAGCACAGTATTGTGCACAGAAGAAATCCATGCAGTCAGCAGAGACATCCTTTTCCAATGCAAAAGATTCCCAGCAGGAATCAAAGAGCAGACACCGAATTAGGCACTGGGCAGACAAGTGCCAAATGCCATCTAGAAAACATTCCTGGATGAACAATGACGGACTTTTGCGCATCGGAGGCGCCATGAAACCATAAAAGCACCCTCTCTCTCTTTCTCGCTCGCTCTCTCTCTCAGCTCACTCTCTCTCTCTTTCCCTCTCCCCCCCTCCCTCCCTCATGTCGGTTGACGCATGTAAAAGCAGCTGCCAATTACCAATAACTTAATTTATTTATCCTGGTTGCTGCTCCACCCTCTGCCGATCTGGGGAGAGCCGAAACTGGCTCCATGCTTCCTCCCAGACATGGGTGGTTAGCCAGCCGCTTCTTTTCACCTGACAGAGGAAGCTTCACCGGTAGGACATAGCACGTGGGAGGTTCACGCTATTCCAACCAGTTCCCCTCCCTCTGAACAGGCGCCTTTAACGACCAGAGGAGGAACCACATTAGCAACCAGGATATTGCATGTTTTTGTCAAATTGTCATGGCAAATTGTTTACAAAAGATGGACAATAAAGCTGATTTTCAAAGTACCTTTTAAGTTGTGAATTATTGTCAAATTTCTCTCTTGATTACAAAGGTGGAAAATACAACTGTTTTTAACGGGGTGTTTAATGATTAAATGTTTAAGCTCCCCACAAATGCAGATGTTTTTTTAAATATATATAACCAATTGCAAATTATTACAATTACCAAACAGATAAAAAGTAGATTATTGAAATGTTTTAACTTATTTTAGATTTAGAATGTTAGAATTTTCTATAAAACACAATACATTTTAATGTAATTCCACAACGTTTATTTTTGGCCCTCGGCCCTCCACCCAGATTGAGTTTTGGCCCTTCATGAGAAAGAATGTGGGCACCCCTTGTTTAGAGGCTCCATCATCTCAACACATTCTCATTATTCACATCATAGCGTGTTCTCTCTATGTTGACTATTTCTCACCTTGGCTTCACTTCTGAACACACAGGGGAGCCTTTTCCATCAAGACCATAGCCAAAAACCTCTGTTACAGTTATATCTATTTAGACATGAAACAACTTCCCACATGGAAAGAATCTATATGAACATATATGCAACTATATGCAACCTATATGCAACCTATATGCAGCATATAGGAGCATATAGGCCATATATATGCCGCATATAGGTTGCATATAGGCCAGATTTAGGTGCATATATGCGCGGCTACTGACTGCCTTTCCGAAGCCCTGCCACTCCGAACGTTAACTTCCATTATTCGGACTGGCGGTCGTTCACCTTAGAAGCCGCAATGCCGACCTTAGGTTTAGGCGTGGGGGTGGGAGAGGTTAGGTTTTGGGTTAGGGTCTGGGGGAGGTTAGGTTTAGGCATGGGGGGAGGTTAGGTTTGGCGTGAAAAACGGGGAATATAGAACCCGGGGAACATAGACATGATCCCTTTCTGAGTGCCGATATTTCGGAGTGGCAGAACGTCGGAGTGGCAGCACGTCGGAGTGGCAGCATGTAACCTATATGCGCATATAGGAGCATATAGGCCATATATATGCCGCATATAGGTTGCATATAGGCCAGATTTAGGTGCATATATGCGCATATAGGAGCATATAGGCCATATATATGCCGCATATAGGTTGCATATAGGCCAGATTTAGGTGCATATATGCGCATATAGGAGCATATAGGCCATATATATGCCGCATATAGGTTGCATATAGGCCAGATTTAGGTGCATATATGCGCATATAGGCCACATTTATGCCGCATATAGGTTGCATATAGGCCAGATTCAGGTGCATATAAGTGCATATACCGGGCATATAGGTCTCCTATAGCTTCTTTATATCCACATATAGGTACTATATGTGCACATACAGGGCATATATGTCTCCTATATAGCTTCTTTATATACACATAAAGGCCCTATGTTCATAATACAGGTCATATAGGTCTCACTTCTTTATATCCACATATAGGCCATATATGTACACAATACAAGGTATATGCCTCCTATATAGGTCATTTACAAATCTGTTTGTATACACTGTGTCATAATCCATATATACCCAGCGAGCACAAAACGTTTTTTCAACGTTGATTTTTAGTTTAAATCTGGGTGATATTGGGTTTGAACGTCTAAGACCTAATTTCACCCTCTTTTCAACCGGCTAAAATGCGGTTACAACGTAAACGTGTAAAAAAACACAATTTGGTTCATCATATTGTTAAAACATTTGTTGTAGTTTGGAATAGAGACAATATTGATAGTGTGTGAATTGGCATTTTATTGTCTTTTATTGTGTAACTGAGAGTTGAAATCTGATCTACACGAAAACTACATTTCAACGCATTTTATGTCACATGAAATATCATAAATATGGGACTATAGGCTATGTGGTGCCAGCAAAAAGCTTCCAGGACACAACTATGGTTAATAGTTTAGCGCAATACTATAAAATAATGAATTCAGTTCCTGCAGCAACGAGCATGCGCAAGTACTTACTAGCTGTGACTGACTAGACCAAAGCAAGTCTGCACCGGTCTGCACCAAGTGCGGAACGAGGTGCTCTGGGCACACTATGTTATTGTAACAGACTATACGAGGCTCTGTGTAGGCCTACCTCCTGAGTCTCTGGTGTTAAATGAAGTTAACCTCTGAAGCCGTACAGCCTACAGACTATAGATGCACACACACACACAACATCATTTTAGTCTGTTACGATTGTACGCATCACATAAGATAACTTCCCGATCGCTGACAATTGTGGTCTACGTTGTGTGCGAGAGAGTATATAATGTGCCCGGCTCTCTGGTTAGTATAAGAAAATGTATAGCTCAGCATTAGAGCGCACGGCTTGAACTTTGGAGAACCTTGGAGAACGGGGTTTGAATCCCGTGTGTGCTGCTATTTTTTTTTATTTAAAATCCTACATATAGGTACATATATGTACATATAGGTTTCTCATATATGGTGCATACATAAAATTGGCCGATTTCCTATATTATATGTACATATAGCTACATATATGTACCTATACATATAGGTACTTATATGTACATATAATATAGGAAAACGGCCAATCTTATGTATGCACCATATATGGGAAAACTATATGTGGCCCTATATTAAAACATATAGGGTACATATAGATTCTTTCCATGTGGGTTGGTTAAGGTTAGACAAATGGTTGGCTTCAGTTCAGCATAAATAACAAAAAGTTAAATGTGACTTATGGTTGAAATGACTTTGAATCGAACCCCGGTCTCTGATGTCAAAGACCACAACACCCTTACTGGCCAACGGTTTGTGTCATTGTCACACTCCTGTGGTGTTGATTTCACACGTGGGATCTAGGAGTCTGTTGATCTACTCTGCATGTTGAAAAGTGACGGGGTGAGATGATGTCCTCTTGGACCTGGTCAACAGCCTGTGTGGTGTCCATGTTTTCATCTGCATTTTCACATGAACCCAGGAGACTGGAAATAACATGAAGGAGCAAATTATGTTTTAT